>NW_027325964.1:2265728-2419070 GCF_048594095.1 Paramormyrops kingsleyae | reverse complement strand
AGGCCGGGTCATGGATTTTCGGATCCGTCGGTGAGACCTCGTCTCCCATGGGGCCTCCTGGGGCCCTTTTTTTGTGAAATTAATAGAGTTTCTACTAGGGTTTTAGTAGAATCTATTGTTGGTTGATTCAAGATTGAGTCACCAACCGGAGTCTCGGCCATGGCTTAAGGTATTAGGGTTAGAGTGTGGGTTCCGAAGTGGTTAGGGTTAGGGCTTTATGGTTAGAGTGTGGGCTCCTATAGGTGTTAGGGTTAGAGTGTGGGCTCCTAAGGTGTTAGGGTTAGAGTGTGGGCTCCTAAGGTGTTAGGGTTAGAGTGTGGTATCAGGGTCAGGTTAAAAAGAGCCAAATTACGGTGCTAAATTTAGGTTTAGGTAATATCCTCAGTTTTTTAGGTTTACGGTTATGGTTAGGGTTAGGGGTTACGGTTAGGGTTAGGGGTTAGGGTTAGGGTTAGGGTTAGGGTTAGGTTTATGAATAGGGGCCGAGACCCCTGCCTGCACCCTGGCATGCCAGGGACACAGTAATGCACTGGCCAATCAATCAGGTTCATCAGTGCATCAGCCCGCTTACGCACCAACACATCATCCCTTTAAACAGGGTTTGGACATGCATAATTATCCCCATAGTAAAAATTGTCAATTCTTACCTGAATTCCTCCAGGGGACGGTGGCGATGATGTCATGGAAGGTCCAGGAGAGCACTAGCACCCGGTAGCTCTCTATGGGAGACGGTGGCCACTTACGGAGCCGACATTGTGACGCCAACAGGTTTGTGCCCTTCCCTGCAGCTAAAGTACCCCGGTCCATCCTTTAGATAATGTTTATGGGGTCTCAGCTAAAATGGCACTCCCTCAGATCTGCATTCCAATGTGGTTCAACAGCGTGGTGGGCCTTTAACCTCAGCCTACGCCGGTCCGCCTTCTCCCAGATCTGGCTATCTGCCCACTATAGGCTGGCAATCACCTGTGACGTCAACAATCGCTCACAGGCCTTTACCTCCCGGCGAGCAAGCCCTTATGGGATTAATGGTGGCCACTTACAGAGCCGACATTGCAGCACCAACAGGAGAATACACCCGCGGCATCAGCAGTAACTCACAGGCCGACCTCCCAGCGGGCAGGCCCCACGGTATAAGTGGTCGCCACTTACGGAGCCGACACCGAGGCGCCGACAGGAGAAAACACCCGCAGCGTCAGCAGCCTCCCACAGGCCGTTACTTCTCGGCGGCAAGGTCCCATGGGTTAAGTGGTCGCCACTTACGGAGCCGACACCGCCACGCCGAACAGAAGACAACACCCGCAGCGTCAGCAGCCTCCCACAGGCCGTTACTTCTCGGCGGCAAGGTCCCATGGGTTAAGTGGTCGCCACTTACGGAGCCGACACCGCCACGCCGAACAGAAGACAACACCCGCAGCGTCAGCAGCCTCCCACAGGCCGTTACTTCTCGGCGGCAAGGTCCCATGGGTTAAGTGGTCGCCACTTACGGAGCCGACACCGCCACGCCGAACAGAAGACAACACCCGCAGCGTCAGCAGCCTCCCACAGGCCGTTACTTCTCGGCGGCAAGGTCCCATGGGTTAAGTGGTCGCCACTTACGGAGCCGACACCGCCACGCCGAACAGAAGACAACACCCGCAGCGTCAGCAGCCTCCCACAGGCCGTTACTTCTCGGCGGCAAGGTCCCATGGGTTAAGTGGTCGCCGCTTACGGAGCCGACACCGCCACGCCGAACAGAAGACAACACCCGCAGCGTCAGCAGCCTCCCACAGGCCGTTACTTCTCGGCGGGCAGGTCCCATGGGTTAAGTGGTCGCCACTTACGGAGCCGACACTGCTGTGCACCAACAGCCGCTCACAGGCAGTTACTTCCCAGCGGACAAGCCCCACGAGTTTAGAGGTCGCCACTTACGGGGCCGACACTGCCACACTGACCGGTGCTGCGATCCCCCGCTCGACACAACGGCCTCTCACAGGCAGTTACTTCCCAGCGGACAAGCCCCACGAGTTTAGAGGTCGCCACTTACGGGGCCGACACTGCCACACTGACCGGTGCTGCGATCCCCCGCTCGACACAACGGCCTCTCACAGGCAGTTACTTCCCAGCGGACAAGCCCCACGAGTTTAGAGGTCGCCACTTACGGGGCCGACACTGCCACACTGACCGGTGCTGCGATCCCCCGTTCGACACAACGGCCTCTCACAGGCAGTTACTTCCCAGCGGACAAGCCCCACGAGTTTAGAGGTCGCCACTTACGGGGCCGACACTGCCACACTGACCGGTGCTGCGATCCCCCGTTCGACACAACGGCCTCTCACAGGCAGTTACTTCCCAGCGGACAAGCCCCACGAGTTTAGAGGTCGCCACTTACGGGGCCGACACTGCCACACTGACCGGTGCTGCGATCCCCCGTTCGACACAACGGCCTCTCACAGGCAGTTACTTCCCAGCGGACAAGCCCCACGAGTTTAGAGGTCGCCACTTACGGGGCCGACACTGCCACACTGACCGGTGAGATCCCCCGCGCGACACAACGGCCTCTCACAGGCAGTTACTTCCCGGCGGGCAAGCCCCATGGGTTTAGTGGTGGCCACTTACAGAGTCGACACCGCGATACCATCAGGCGACATCACCCGCGGCACCAACAACCGCTCACGGGCCTACCTCCCGGCGGGCAACTTCCAGGGTGAGGCCTATCTCCGGACTCAATCCACATCCATCTCACGCCAAACACAATCCCAATAAAGCTAATTGGCTAAAGCTGTGTACCATCTCCTTCCCCTGTAGGGGTTTGAGGGAGACATATGGTAACACAGTGAAGAAAAGTTTTAGATATGGGGGTTATTTAAATCCTCCATAGGTTTAGATGTGGTAGTCATTTTAATCCTCCACAATCCAATGTTGGGGGGCATGTTAGTCCTCCCCAAGTAGGATTTTAGGCCATCCAGTGCCAAGCACCTTTCCACTAGCATAAGTAAACTGATCGTGTTGTTTAATTAACACAGCATGAAAAGAATAATAAAGCCAATACCTGCAGCATTGTGTCCCACGTCCTTCCTCTGTAGAGGCTTAAGGAGAATGAAGGTGACACAGAAAGGGAAACAGACATTGCCCCAATAAAGTTTATCCATCCAGTGTTGTGTCATGCATCCTTCCTCTGTAGAGGCTTAAGGAGAATGAGGGTGACACAGTGAGAGAGTAGAATACAACCCCTGTAAAGTTGATCCATCCAATATATAGTGTGTCCCACATCCTTCCTCTGCGGAGGCTTAAGGCAAATGAGGGGAGCACAGTGAAAAGCAGTTTTTATATATGGGGGTCATTTAACCCTCCACAATTTTAAAAGTCATTCTAGACCTTATTATAATTATATTTAATGGTTATTTAATCATTAATGATTTTAAAAGTCATTTTAGACTTTGATATATTTATATTTAAATGTTATTTTAGATAAAGTGTTAATACATTTACATGTGGGGGTAATTTGACCCTCCATCATTGTAAAAGTCACTTTACACACTAAACATTTTTATAATGGGGGTATTTAACCCTCCAACACTTTCAAAGTCCCTTTGGACGTTAATATATTTATAATGGGAGTTATTTAACCCTCCATCATTATCAAACATGTCCAGACTATGAATTATATAAATAATTAACCCCCTCCAAGGGATGTAACCCAGTTGGATTACAATCAGGGGTGTATGGGTTCGAGGCCCCAAGTACAGTTGCCCTTAGGGTTTAGACTAGCTTAGAGTTTGGACCCCAAAGTAAATTATCCTTAGGGTTAGGATCAGAGGTGTAGTTTAGGTTCAGGGCCCTAAGGTAAATTATCCTTAGGGTTAGGGGTGTATTTGAGGTTAAGGCCCTAAGGTCAGTTATCCTTAGGGTTGGGGGTGTCTTAGGGTTAGGGCCCTAAGGTAAATTATCCTTAGGGTTAGGCATCACAGATGTGCGTTTAGGTTTAGGGCCCCAAGGTAAGTTATCCTTAGGGTTAGGCATCTCAGATGCGTTAAGGTTAGGGCCCCAAGGTAAATTATCCTTAGGGTTAGGGTTAGGGGTTAGGGTTAGGGTTAGGGGTTAGGGTTAGGGTTATGGTTAGGGTTAGGGTTAGGGTTATGGTTATAAGAAGGGGTTAGAAACCCCAGGGCCTGTGACCCCAGCGTCCCAGGGCCACAGAAATGCACTGGCCAATTCGGGTCCATGCATCCACCCGCTTACGCACACCAAATCCAATCCCCAACTGGGGCTTTAATGGTCTTATTTTCTTTTACAGGGGTGACGAGACGAAGAAGGACGACGAGGAATCCAGGATCCCAGGACAGCCCGGAGGAACAGGTAGGAGGAGCGACGACGCCATCAAGGTAGGTATTGGCCGTGAACTATGACTTATATATATATCTGTCTACTAGACTTAAGGGAAATCCATTCACCTCATTTTCAGGTTTACCAGTGCCGGACACCCAACAGCTACTGGCCTGCGAGGGATAAAAGGGCACCATACCGTGGCCTCGTATCTCCCCCCGGTGTCCCCCGGGTGGAGTCACATACTGAACCCAGGACCCCCCAAAAGGTCCATCCACTCCCATCCGTGTCCAAATGAAAATGAATAAAATTATTTGCACCACCACTGTGTCCCGCATCCTTCCTCCACGGAAGCCAGATGTAAATTGAGGGAACACAGTGGGGAATTGCTATAAGAATAAGAGGGCAAAGGTCAAAGTAAATAAATCTTTGTGGGACCCGGCTAAAAAGCCTTATGGTCAGGAAAATTGGGGTTAGGGAACCGGCATAATAGCCTTAGGTGGGGGGACTTAGGGTTAGGGACCCGGCCACTAGCCTTATGGTCCAGGGACTAAGGGTTAGGGATCAGGCCTGCTGGCCATAGGATAAGGGAATTTAGGGTTAGGGATCCGGTCTACTGACCTTAGGGTTAGGGATGGGGTAGAGTTTAGGCCTAGTTGGGTTAGGGTTAGGGTTAGGGTTAGGGTTACGGTTAGGGGTTAGGGTTAGGGTTAGGGTTGGGGTTAGGGTTAGGGTTAGGGTTAGGGTTAGGGACCTACCCAGAATTTCTAAGTAATATTCCGGAATTGCTTATGCCGTTAACATTGCCATGCAACGCAAATTTGGGTGAAGATGTTAATTAGTCCTTGCAGTGGCAATTCTGTCCTTGCCTATGTAAAATCACATGTATTCAAAATTACACAATTGCTAATAAATTAGCAATTGTGAATTTCTTTACTGGGGGGACATACAAATTCCACACATTTGCCACTGGGTGGCATGACTGAGTTTTAAATAATTTTATTCTGCAATTGTTAACTGTAAACTTGGTTTAACTTAGCGATTACAGCATTGTTATGTCACATTTCTGGTATCATATTACTAACTTAGCAATGCCAGCATTGGTATGTCACATTTCTGGTATCATCTCACTAACGTAGCAGTTCAGGTATTGTTATGTGACATTTCTGGTATCATCTTACTAACGTAGCAGTTCAGGTACTGTTATGTGACATTTCTGGTATCATCTTACTAACTTAGCAATTTAGGGATTGCGATGTGACTTTTCTGGTATTATATTACAAACTTAGCATTTTAGTAATTGTTATGTGACTTTTCTGTTATCATCTCACTAACTTAGCAATTGAGGTATTGTTATGTCACATTTCTGGTATCATCTTACTAACCTAGCAGTTCAGGTATTGTTATGTGACATTTCTGGTATCATCTCACTAACTTAGCAATGTCGGAAGTACTAAGTGTTTTCCCGTCTTACTAGGCCTCAAACTAACATTAGGGGGCGTCACGGCCGAACCGTATGACCTACACATCTGACCTTTGGCATGCATAAACTAGATCAGCTCTGGATCAAGTCTGCCAAGTTTTATGAATGTGACCCTTACGAAAGGCCTACAGTGACCTCTTGAATTTGCTATTGTCGGCAATGTTAAGTGAATGGAGACACCACACCTCTCATTAGACAGGCCATAAGTTCAGGTAGCAGTGACTTAGGAAAATGATTAAAAGTGTTCCTGATACTAGATAGTCTGCTCCTAAATGTAACCTATACATGTCCATTAAAATTATGCCTCCTTAATTTGAAACCAACGCATATTTTATCATTAGTGGCTGCACTTTTTTCACTAGGCCTCAAACTAACATGTGGGGGCGTCACGGCTGAGCCGTACGAGCTAGAGGTCTGAAATTCGGCCTGCACAAACTAGGTATACGTATGAATAAGTGTGCCA
The DNA here is from genome assembly GCF_048594095.1 of Paramormyrops kingsleyae. Classification (NCBI taxonomy): domain Eukaryota; kingdom Metazoa; phylum Chordata; class Actinopteri; order Osteoglossiformes; family Mormyridae; genus Paramormyrops; species Paramormyrops kingsleyae. The sequence goes on along the minus strand of NW_027325964.1, from coordinate 2,412,822 downwards.
AGCCTCATGAACGCAGCACTTACCAAAGAGCTATAGTGGGCTGTAGAATTTGCTAAGTTGGGCAATGCAAGTCAATGGGGACATATGAGAGAGTAGGCCGCAAACGAACATGAGGGGCAGTAACGGCCCAGCCGTACGAGCTGCAGGTCTGAAACTCGGTGGAGACATACTAGACGGATGCCTGATGAAGCACGTGCAGCATCATCAGTGCAGACCTGACCAAAAAATTTCTACAATGTTTTTAATATTACAAAACCAACTTTGTTAGTGATATTTCCGGAAACGTGCGTTTTCTGGTTTGACTAACTTAGCAACGGCGGAATTGTGACGTGTGTTTTCTGGTATCATATTACTAACTTAGCACTTCAGGTATTGTGACGTGCCTTTTCTGGTATCATCTTACTAACTTAGCACTGTAGGAATTGCGATGTGACTTTTCTGGTATGATATTACTAACTTAGCAATTACGGCATTGTGATGTGTCTTTTCTGGTATCATCATATTAACCTAGCACTTCAGGTGTTGTTATGTGACTTTTCTGGTATCATCTCAATAACGTAGCAGTTCAGGTATTGTTATGTGTCTTTTCTGGTATCATCTCACTAACTTAGCAGTTCAGGTATTGTTATGTGACATTTCTGGTATCATCTCACTAACTTAGCAGTTCAGGTATTGTTATGTGACATTTCTGGTATCATCTTACTAACTTAGCAATGTCGGGAGTACTAAGTGTTTTCCCGTCTTACTAGGCCTCAAACTAACATTAGGGGGCGTCACGGCCGAACCGTATGACCTACACATCTGACCTTTGGCATGCATTAACTAGATCAGCTCTGGATCAAGTCTGCCAAGTTTTATGAATGTGACCCTTACGAAAGGCCTACAGTGATCTCTTGAATTTGCTATGGTAGGCAAGGCTGTTTAGGCCCGTGTAGGCCTCAAACTAACTTAAGGGGGCATAACTGCACGGCCGTAGAAGCTAGGAAGATGGTTCAAAGTGTTCCTGAAACTAGACGGTCTGCCCTTCAATTGCCCCTATACATGTTTATTAAAGTTGTGCCTCCTTAATTTGAAAATAGACTGTTTCTTTATCTGCCTAGACGGAAGATCTTTAAGCAGATGATCGACTCCCCCTCTCAGACAACGTCACGGGGGGTCACGGCCAAGCCGTACGAGCTAGAGGTCTGAAATTCGGCACGGCAAAACTAGACACCCGCCGGAACGACCGAGCCGAGTTGCGTGACCGTAGCTCGCACCCGTGTCCCGCAGTTAATTTTTAAATTTCAGTATGTAGGCAATGTTAAGTGAATGGCTGCCTTTGACAGGCCATAACTTCACGTAGCAGTGACCTAGGAAGATGATCCAAGATGTTTCTGAAACTGGACAGTGTACTGTACAATCCTCCCTATACATATCCATTAAAATTATGCCTCCTTGATTTGAAATTAGCAGGTGAGTGCCTTCAGATGTGGCAATGCCGGAACTGTTAGGCGTAATCCCGTTTCCAGAATTGTCACGACGCATTTCTGGGTCATTAAGCTTTCAATCGACGTCAATTAGGGAATGGCCCCGCGGAGCAGCGACGAAGGACGACCGGTCAAACTTCGCCGTGAACTACGAGCCCCTCCAGAGAAGGCCCTCCATACACCTCTGTTAAAATTATGCCCCCAAGATGCCCGTAGAAGGGGTTTCCCAACATCAAAGAGGACCACTCTGCGCCGTATGAGCGCTCCCCATATTAGAGCCAATTAGCGGATATCTCGGCGGAGGTGCGACGTAGGGGGTCGGGTCGAGGCTCTCCCGACACCGGACGCCGGCGGCGCAAAGTCCCTCCATATATGTCCGTTAGAATTATGCCCCCTACATACGGCAGGAGCACAAGTTGATGATATTTTGCCTCATCTGGGCCAAAAAATGGGGGTAAGGTCCTAGGCCCTCTACCCCATGTCGAAAGGCTGCCGAAGCTCGGAGGGGACGTCATTAGAAAAATGATCATAACTGCAGTTCGCTTAGAGCTAGAGGTCTGAAATTTGGAATACTGACGGAGGAGGGTGGCCTGCATCAGTGACCCGAATTTTGGAGGTCTAGACCACACGGGGCAGGTTTTATTAACCCTTTAGCGTCTGGTGGTCTCACGGCCGGCCCGTTTGAGCTAGGAGCGTGAGATTTGGCACAGTGGAGCCCCACCGAGGTCTATATCACATACTGGAGAATCAGCGGTCTAGACCTCAGCACTAGGCCGCAAAGTACAAAAAGGTACCTGCGGCCTAGGCCGTGCGACCCAGAGGTCTGGATTTTTTACTGCACACACATGGGAGACTGAAGACCACACCTGTAGAGTTTCAAAGGTGTAGACCTCACAGAACTGTTTTTATAGGCCCTCAAAGTCAGTGAGGTCGGCAATGTTAAGTCAATGGAGGCACCCCACCTGTCACTTCTAGGCCCATAACTTCAGCTAGGAGTGGCCTAGGAACACCATTCAAAGTGCTACTAAAACTACAGAGTCTGCCCTTTAATTTCATGTATAGATATCACCTTAATTAGCAGATCTTCATGTCAAACAATGGGCTTTACTTTTGGTGACCTTTCGTGACCTTTCCACAAATGCGTCGTGCGGTTCCGGATGTGCGCTTTATGGCCTAGGGGGACTTCTGGGGGGCCTACGACTGACCCGTACCACCTATGGGTCTGAAATTCGGCACACGTAAACTAGACGCCTTCAGGAATGACCGTGCCCAGTCTGAAGACTGTGGCCCTTACCAAAGTCCCGCAGTGGCCCTTTGAATTTGCCATGGTAGGCAATGTTAAGTGAATGGAGTCCTTTGACAGGGCATAACTACAGGTAGCAGTGGCCTAGGGAGATGATCCAAAGTGTTCCTGAAACTAGACAGTCTGCTGTACAATCCCCCCAATACATGTTTATTAAAATTGTGCCTCCTTAACTTGATAACACTAGGCTTTTGACCTTGAGTGCATGTTCTGCCTCTGCCTGCCTGGAAGATCTTTGTTGATGATTGACTGTATCATATTACTAACTTAGCAATTCCGGACCTGTGTTGTGTGGTTTCTGGTATCATCTGACTAACTTAGCAGTTCAGGTATTGTTATGTGACTTTTCTGGTATCATCTCACTAACTTAGCAGTTCAGGTATTGTTATGTGACATTTCTGGTATCATCTCACTAACTTAGCGGTTCAGGTATTGTTATGTGACTTTTCTGGTATCATCTCACTAACTTAGCAGTTCAGGTATTGTTATGTCACATTTCTGGTATCATGTCACTAACTTAGCGGTTCAGGTATTGTTATGTGACATTTCTGGTATCATCTCACTAACGTAGCAGTTCAGGTATTGTTATGTGACATTTCTGGTATCATCTTACTAACTTAGCAGTTCAGGTATTGCTATGTGACGTTTCTGGTATCATCTTACTAACGTAGCGATTCTGGAATCATGATGTGTGGTTTCTGGTATCATCTTACTAACGTAGCACTTTAGGGATTGCGATGTGACTTTTCTGGTATCATATTACTAACGTAGCAGATTAGCAATTGTTATGTGACTTTTCTGGTATCATCTCACTAACTTAGCAGTTCAGGTATTGTTATGTCACATTTCTGGTGTCATGTCACTAACTTAGCAGTTCAGGTATTGTTATGTGACATTTCTGGTATCATCTTACTAACTTAGCAGTTCAGGTATTGCTGTGACGTTTCTGCTATCATCTTACTAACGTAGCGATTCCGGAATCATGATGTGTGGTTTCTGGTATCATCTTACTAACGTAGCACTTTAGGGATTGCGATGTGACTTTTCTGGTATCATATTACTAACGTAGCAGATTAGCAATTGTTATGTGACTTTTCTGGTATCATCTTACTAATTTAGCAATCCCGGAACTGCGAAGTGACATTTCTGGTATCATCTTACTAATCTAGCGATTCCGGTACTGTGACGTGATGTTTCTGGTATCATCTTACTAACTTAGCAATGTCGGAAGTACTACGTGTTTTCCCGTCTTACTAGGCCTCAAACTAACATTAGGGGGCGTCACGGCCGAACCGTATGACCTACACATCTGACCTTTGGCATGCATAAAGTAGATCAGCTCTGGATCAAGTCTGCCAAGTTTTATGAATGTGACCCTTACGAAAGGCCTACAGTGACCTCTTGAATTTGCTATGGTAGGCAAGGCTGCTTAGGCCCGTGTAGGCCTCAAACTAACTTAAGGGGGCATAACTGCACGGCCGTAGAAGCTAGGAAGATGGTTCAAAGTGTTCCTGAAACTAGACGGTCTGCCCTTCAATTGCCCCTATACATGTTTGTTAAAATTGTGCCTCCTTAATTTGAAAATAGACTGTTTCTTTATCTGCCTAGACGGAAGATCTTTAAGCAGATGATCGACTCCCCCTCTCAGACAACGTCGCGGGGGGTCACGGCCAAGCCGTACGAGCTAGAGGTCTGAAATTCGGCACAGCAAAACTAGGTTCCCGCAGGAACGACTGTGCCAAGTTCCGTGACCGTAGCTCGCACCCGTGTCCCGCAGTTAATTTTTAAATTTCAGTATGTAGGCAATGTTAAGTGAATGGCTGCCTTTGACAGGCCATAACTTCACATAGCAGTGACCTAGGAAGATGATCCAAAGTGTTTATGAAACTGGACGGCGTACTGTACAATCCTCCCAATACATGTCCATTAAAATTATGCCTCCTTGATTTGAAATTAGCAGGTGAGTGCCATCAGATGTGGCAATGCCGGAACTGTTAGGCGTAATCCCGTTTCCAGAATTGTCACGACGCATTTCTGGGTCATTAAGTTTTCAATCGACGTCAATTAGGCAATGGCCCCGCGGAGCAGCGACGAAGGACGACGGGTCAAAGTTCACCGTGGACTACGAGCTCCTCCAGAGAAGGCCCTCCATACACCTCTGTTAAAATTATGCCCCCAAGATGCCCCTAGAAGGGGTTTCCCAACATCAAAGAGGACGACTCTGCGCCGTATGAGCGCTCCCCATATTAGAGCCAATCAGCGGATATCTCGGCGGAGGTGCGACGTAGGGGGTCGGGTCGAGGCTCTCCCGACACCGGACTTCGGCGGCGCAAAGTCCCTCCATACATGTCCGTTAGAATTATGCCCCCTACATACGGCAGGAGCACAAGTTGATGATATTTTGCCTCATCTGGGCCAAAAAATGGGGGTAAGGTCCTAGGCCCTCTACCCCATGTCGAAAGGCTGCCGAAGCTCGGAGGGGACGTCATTAGAAAAATGATCATAACTGCAGTTCACTTAGAGCTAGAGGTCTGAAATTTGGAATACTGACGGAGGAGGGTGGCCTGCATCAGTGACCCGAATTTTGGAGGTCTAGACCACACGGGGCAGGTTTTATTAACCCTTTAGCGTCTGGTGGTCTCACGGCCGGCCCGTTTGAGCTAGGAGCGTGAGATTTGGCACAGTGGAGCCCCACCGAGGTCTATATCACATACTGGAGAATCAGCGGTCTAGACCTCAGCACTAGGCCGCAAAGTACAAAAAGGTACCTGCGGCCTAGGCCGTGCGACCCACAGGTCTGGATTTTTTACTGCACACACATGGGAGACTGAAGACCACACCTGTAGAGTTTCAAAGGTGTAGACCTCACAGAACTGTTTTTATAGGCCCTCAAAGTCAGTGAGGTCGGCAATGTTAAGTCAATGGAGGCACCCCACCTGTCACTTCTAGGCCCATAACTTCAGCTAGGAGTGGCCTAGGAACACCATTCAAAGTGCTACTAAAACTACAGAGTCTGCCCTTTAATTTCATGTATAGATATCACCTTAATTAGCAGATCTTCATGTCAAACAATGGGCTTTACTTTTGGTGACCTTTCGTGACCTTTCCACAAATGCGTCGTGCGGTTCCGGATATGCGCTTTATGGCCTAGGGGGACTTCTGGGGGGCCTACGACTGACCCGTACCACCTATGGGTCTGAAATTCGGCACACGTAAACTAGACGCCTTCAGGAATGACCGTGCCCAGTCTGAAGACTGTGGCCCTTACCAAAGTCCCGCAGTGGCCCTTTGAATTTGCCATGGTAGGCAATGTTAAGTGAATGGAGTCCTTTGACAGGGCATAACTACAGGTAGCAGTGGCCTAGGGAGATGATCCAAAGTGTTCCTGAAACTAGACAGTCTGCTGTACAATCCCCCCAATACATGTTTATTAAAATTGTGCCTCCTTAACTTGATAACACTAGGCTTTTGACCTTGAGTGCATGTTCTGCCTCTGCCTGCCTGGAAGATCTTTGTTGATGATTGACTGTATGATATTACTAACTCAGCAATTCCGGACCTGTGTTGTGTGGTTTCTGGTATCATCTGACTAACTTAGCAGTTCAGGTATTGTTATGTGACTTTTCTGGTATCATCTCACTAACTTAGCAGTTCAGGTATTGTTATGTGACATTTCTGGTATCATCTCACTAACTTAGCGGTTCAGGTATTGTTATGTGACTTTTCTGGTATCATCTCACTAACTTAGCAGTTCAGGTATTGTTATGTCACATTTCTGGTATCATGTCACTAACTTAGCAGTTCAGGTATTGTTATGTGACATTTCTGGTATCATCTCACTAAAGTAGCAGTTCAGGTATTGTTATGTGACATTTCTGGTATCATCTGACTAACTTAGCAGTTCAGGTATTGTTATGTGACTTTTCTGGTATCATCTCACTAACTTAGCAGTTCAGGTATTGTTATGTGACATTTCTGGTATCATCTCACTAACTTAGCGGTTCAGGTATTGGTATGTGACTTTTCTGGTATCATCTCACTAACTTAGCAGTTCAGGTATTGTTATGTCACATTTCTGTTATCATCTCACTAACTTAGCAGTTCAGGTATTGTTATGTGACATTTCTGGTATCATCTTACTAACTTAGCAGTTCAGGTATTGCTATGTGACGTTTCTGGTATCATCTTACTAACGTAGCGATTCTGGAATCATGATGTGTGGTTTCTGGTATCATCTTACTAACGTAGCACTTTAGGGATTGCGATGTGACTTTTCTGGTATCATATTACTAACGTAGCAGATTAGCAATTGTTATGTGACTTTTCTGGTATCATCTCACTAACTTAGCAGTTCAGGTATTGTTATGTCACATTTCTGGTGTCATGTCACTAACTTAGCAGTTCAGGTATTGTTATGTGACATTTCTGGTATCATCTTACTAACTTAGCAGTTCAGGTATTGCTGTGACGTTTCTGCTATCATCTTACTAACGTAGCGATTCCGGAATCATGATGTGTGGTTTCTGGTATCATCTTACTAACGTAGCACTTTAGGGATTGCGATGTGACTTTTCTGGTATCATATTACTAACGTAGCAGATTAGCAATTGTTATGTGACTTTTCTGGTATCATCTTACTAATTTAGCAATCCCGGAACTGCGAAGTGACATTTCTGGTATCATCTTACTAATCTAGCGATTCCGGTACTGTGACGTGATGTTTCTGGTATCATCTTACTAACTTAGCAATGTCGGAAGTACTACGTGTTTTCCCGTCTTACTAGGCCTCAAACTAACATTAGGGGGCGTCACGGCCGAACCGTATGACCTACACATCTGACCTTTGGCATGCATAAAGTAGATCAGCTCTGGATCAAGTCTGCCAAGTTTTATGAATGTGACCCTTACGAAAGGCCTACAGTGACCTCTTGAATTTGCTATGGTAGGCAAGGCTGCTTAGGCCCGTGTAGGCCTCAAACTAACTTAAGGGGGCATAACTGCACGGCCGTAGAAGCTAGGAAGATGGTTCAAAGTGTTCCTGAAACTAGACGGTCTGCCCTTCAATTGCCCCTATACATGTTTGTTAAAATTGTGCCTCCTTAATTTGAAAATAGACTGTTTCTTTATCTGCCTAGACGGAAGATCTTTAAGCAGATGATCGACTCCCCCTCTCAGACAACGTCGCGGGGGGTCACGGCCAAGCCGTACGAGCTAGAGGTCTGAAATTCGGCACAGCAAAACTAGGTTCCCGCAGGAACGACTGTGCCAAGTTCCGTGACCGTAGCTCGCACCCGTGTCCCGCAGTTAATTTTTAAATTTCAGTATGTAGGCAATGTTAAGTGAATGGCTGCCTTTGACAGGCCATAACTTCACATAGCAGTGACCTAGGAAGATGATCCAAAGTGTTTATGAAACTGGACGGCGTACTGTACAATCCTCCCAATACATGTCCATTAAAATTATGCCTCCTTGATTTGAAATTAGCAGGTGAGTGCCATCAGATGTGGCAATGCCGGAACTGTTAGGCGTAATCCCGTTTCCAGAATTGTCACGACGCATTTCTGGGTCATTAAGTTTTCAATCGACGTCAATTAGGCAATGGCCCCGCGGAGCAGCGACGAAGGACGACGGGTCAAAGTTCACCGTGGACTACGAGCTCCTCCAGAGAAGGCCCTCCATACACCTCTGTTAAAATTATGCCCCCAAGATGCCCCTAGAAGGGGTTTCCCAACATCAAAGAGGACGACTCTGCGCCGTATGAGCGCTCCCCATATTAGAGCCAATCAGCGGATATCTCGGCGGAGGTGCGACGTAGGGGGTCGGGTCGAGGCTCTCCCGACACCGGACTTCGGCGGCGCAAAGTCCCTCCATACATGTCCGTTAGAATTATGCCCCCTACATACGGCAGGAGCACAAGTTGATGATATTTTGCCTCATCTGGGCCAAAAAATGGGGGTAAGGTCCTAGGCCCTCTACCCCATGTCGAAAGGCTGCCGAAGCTCGGAGGGGACGTCATTAGAAAAATGATCATAACTGCAGTTCACTTAGAGCTAGAGGTCTGAAATTTGGAATACTGACGGAGGAGGGTGGCCTGCATCAGTGACCCGAATTTTGGAGGTCTAGACCACACGGGGCAGGTTTTATTAACCCTTTAGCGTCTGGTGGTCTCACGGCCGGCCCGTTTGAGCTAGGAGCGTGAGATTTGGCACAGTGGAGCCCCACCGAGGTCTATATCACATACTGGAGAATCAGCGGTCTAGACCTCAGCACTAGGCCGCAAAGTACAAAAAGGTACCTGCGGCCTAGGCCGTGCGACCCACAGGTCTGGATTTTTTACTGCACACACATGGGAGACTGAAGACCACACCTGTAGAGTTTCAAAGGTGTAGACCTCACAGAACTGTTTTTATAGGCCCTCAAAGTCAGTGAGGTCGGCAATGTTAAGTCAATGGAGGCACCCCACCTGTCACTTCTAGGCCCATAACTTCAGCTAGGAGTGGCCTAGGAACACCATTCAAAGTGCTACTAAAACTACAGAGTCTGCCCTTTAATTTCATGTATAGATATCACCTTAATTAGCAGATCTTCATGTCAAACAATGGGCTTTACTTTTGGTGACCTTTCGTGACCTTTCCACAAATGCGTCGTGCGGTTCCGGATGTGCGCTTTATGGCCTAGGGGGACTTCTGGGGGGCCTACGACTGACCCGTACCACCTATGGGTCTGAAATTCGGCACACGTAAACTAGACGCCTTCAGGAATGACCGTGCCCAGTCTGAAGACTGTGGCCCTTACCAAAGTCCCGCAGTGGCCCTTTGAATTTGCCATGGTAGGCAATGTTAAGTGAATGGAGTCCTTTGACAGGGCATAACTACAGGTAGCAGTGGCCTAGGGAGATGATCCAAAGTGTTCCTGAAACTAGACAGTCTGCTGTACAATCCCCCCAATACATGTTTATTAAAATTGTGCCTCCTTAACTTGATAACACTAGGCTTTTGACCTTGAGTGCATGTTCTGCCTCTGCCTGCCTGGAAGATCTTTGTTGATGATTGACTGTATCATATTACTAACTTAGCAATTCCGGACCTGTGTTGTGTGGTTTCTGGTATCATCTGACTAACTTAGCAGTTCAGGTATTGTTATGTGACTTTTCTGGTATCATCTCACTAACTTAGCAGTTCAGGTATTGTTATGTGACATTTCTGGTATCATCTCACTAACTTAGCGGTTCAGGTATTGTTATGTGACTTTTCTGGTATCATCTCACTAACTTAGCAGTTCAGGTATTGGTATGTCACATTTCTGGTATCATGTCACTAACTTAGCGGTTCAGGTATTGTTATGTGACATTTCTGGTATCATCTCACTAACGTAGCAGTTCAGGTATTGTTATGTGACATTTCTGGTATCATCTTACTAACGTAGCAGTTCAGGTATTGCTATGTGACGTTTCTGGTATCATCTTACTAACGTAGCGATTCTGGAATCATGATGTGTGGTTTCTGGTATCATCTTACTAACGTAGCACTTTAGGGATTGCGATGTGACTTTTCTGGTATCATATTACTAACGTAGCAGATTAGCAATTGTTATGTGACTTTTCTGGTATCATCTCACTAACTTAGCAGTTCAGGTATTGTTATGTCACATTTCTGGTGTCATGTCACTAACTTAGCAGTTCAGGTATTGTTATGTGACATTTCTGGTATCATCTTACTAACTTAGCAGTTCAGGTATTGCTGTGACGTTTCTGCTATCATCTTACTAACGTAGCGATTCCGGAATCATGATGTGTGGTTTCTGGTATCATCTTACTAACGTAGCACTTTAGGGATTGCGATGTGACTTTTCTGGTATCATATTACTAACGTAGCAGATTAGCAATTGTTATGTGACTTTTCTGGTATCATCTTACTAATTTAGCAATCCCGGAACTGCGAAGTGACATTTCTGGTATCATCTTACTAATCTAGCGATTCCGGTACTGTGACGTGATGTTTCTGGTATCATCTTACTAACTTAGCAATGTCGGAAGTACTACGTGTTTTCCCGTCTTACTAGGCCTCAAACTAACATTAGGGGGCGTCACGGCCGAACCGTATGACCTACACATCTGACCTTTGGCATGCATAAAGTAGATCAGCTCTGGATCAAGTCTGCCAAGTTTTATGAATGTGACCCTTACGAAAGGCCTACAGTGACCTCTTGAATTTGCTATGGTAGGCAAGGCTGCTTAGGCCCGTGTAGGCCTCAAACTAACTTAAGGGGGCATAACTGCACGGCCGTAGAAGCTAGGAAGATGGTTCAAAGTGTTCCTGAAACTAGACGGTCTGCCCTTCAATTGCCCCTATACATGTTTGTTAAAATTGTGCCTCCTTAATTTGAAAATAGACTGTTTCTTTATCTGCCTAGACGGAAGATCTTTAAGCAGATGATCGACTCCCCCTCTCAGACAACGTCGCGGGGGGTCACGGCCAAGCCGTACGAGCTAGAGGTCTGAAATTTGGCACAGCAAAACTAGGTTCCCGCAGGAACGACTGTGCCAAGTTCCGTGACCGTAGCTCGCACCCGTGTCCCGCAGTTAATTTTTAAATTTCAGTATGTAGGCAATGTTAAGTGAATGGCTGCCTTTGACAGGCCATAACTTCACATAGCAGTGACCTAGGAAGATGATCCAAAGTGTTTATGAAACTGGACGGCGTACTGTACAATCCTCCCAATACATGTCCATTAAAATTATGCCTCCTTGATTTGAAATTAGCAGGTGAGTGCCATCAGATGTGGCAATGCCGGAACTGTTAGGCGTAATCCCGTTTCCAGAATTGTCACGACGCATTTCTGGGTCATTAAGTTTTCAATCGACGTCAATTAGGCAATGGCCCCGCGGAGCAGCGACGAAGGACGACGGGTCAAAGTTCACCGTGGACTACGAGCTCCTCCAGAGAAGGCCCTCCATACACCTCTGTTAAAATTATGCCCCCAAGATGCCCCTAGAAGGGGTTTCCCAACATCAAAGAGGACGACTCTGCGCCGTATGAGCGCTCCCCATATTAGAGCCAATCAGCGGATATCTCGGCGGAGGTGCGACGTAGGGGGTCGGGTCGAGGCTCTCCCGACACCGGACTTCGGCGGCGCAAAGTCCCTCCATACATGTCTGTTAGAATTATGCCCCCTACATACGGCAGGAGCACAAGTTGATGATATTTTGCCTCATCTGGGCCAAAAAATGGGGGTAAGGTCCTAGGCCCTCTACCCCATGTCGAAAGGCTGCCGAAGCTCGGAGGGGACGTCATTAGAAAAATGATCATAACTGCAGTTCACTTAGAGCTAGAGGTCTGAAATTTGGAATACTGACGGAGGAGGGTGGCCTGCATCAGTGACCCGAATTTTGGAGGTCTAGACCACACGGGGCAGGTTTTATTAACCCTTTAGCGTCTGGTGGTCTCACGGCCGGCCCGTTTGAGCTAGGAGCGTGAGATTTGGCACAGTGGAGCCCCACCGAGGTCTATATCACATACTGGAGAATCAGCGGTCTAGACCTCAGCACTAGGCCGCAAAGTACAAAAAGGTACCTGCGGCCTAGGCCGTGCGACCCACAGGTCTGGATTTTTTACTGCACACACATGGGAGACTGAAGACCACACCTGTAGAGTTTCAAAGGTGTAGACCTCACAGAACTGTTTTTATAGGCCCTCAAAGTCAGTGAGGTCGGCAATGTTAAGTCAATGGAGGCACCCCACCTGTCACTTCTAGGCCCATAACTTCAGCTAGGAGTGGCCTAGGAACACCATTCAAAGTGCTACTAAAACTACAGAGTCTGCCCTTTAATTTCATGTATAGATATCACCTTAATTAGCAGATCTTCATGTCAAACAATGGGCTTTACTTTTGGTGACCTTTCGTGACCTTTCCACAAATGCGTCGTGCGGTTCCGGATATGCGCTTTATGGCCTAGGGGGACTTCTGGGGGGCCTACGACTGACCCGTACCACCTATGGGTCTGAAATTCGGCACACGTAAACTAGACGCCTTCAGGAATGACCGTGCCCAGTCTGAAGACTGTGGCCCTTACCAAAGTCCCGCAGTGGCCCTTTGAATTTGCCATGGTAGGCAATGTTAAGTGAATGGAGTCCTTTGACAGGGCATAACTACAGGTAGCAGTGGCCTAGGGAGATGATCCAAAGTGTTCCTGAAACTAGACAGTCTGCTGTACAATCCCCCCAATACATGTTTATTAAAATTGTGCCTCCTTAACTTGATAACACTAGGCTTTTGACCTTGAGTGCATGTTCTGCCTCTGCCTGCCTGGAAGATCTTTGTTGATGATTGACTGTATGATATTACTAACTCAGCAATTCCGGACCTGTGTTGTGTGGTTTCTGGTATCATCTGACTAACTTAGCAGTTCAGGTATTGTTATGTGACTTTTCTGGTATCATCTCACTAACTTAGCAGTTCAGGTATTGTTATGTGACATTTCTGGTATCATCTCACTAACTTAGCGGTTCAGGTATTGTTATGTGACTTTTCTGGTATCATCTCACTAACTTAGCAGTTCAGGTATTGTTATGTCACATTTCTGGTATCATGTCACTAACTTAGCAGTTCAGGTATTGTTATGTGACATTTCTGGTATCATCTCACTAAAGTAGCAGTTCAGGTATTGTTATGTGACATTTCTGGTATCATCTGACTAACTTAGCAGTTCAGGTATTGTTATGTGACTTTTCTGGTATCATCTCACTAACTTAGCAGTTCAGGTATTGTTATGTGACATTTCTGGTATCATCTCACTAACTTAGCGGTTCAGGTATTGGTATGTGACTTTTCTGGTATCATCTCACTAACTTAGCAGTTCAGGTATTGTTATGTCACATTTCTGTTATCATCTCACTAACTTAGCAGTTCAGGTATTGTTATGTGACATTTCTGGTATCATCTTACTAACTTAGCAGTTCAGGTATTGTTATGTGGCATTTCTGGTATCATCTCACTAACTTAGCAGTTCAGGTATTGTTATGTGACATTTCTGGTATCATCTTACTAACTTAGCAGTTCAGGTATTGCTATGTGACTTTTCTGGTACCATCTTACTAACTTAGCGATTCAGGTATTGTTATGTGACTTTTCTGGTACCATCTTACTAACGTAGCAGATTAGGAATTGTTATGTGACTTTTCTGGTATCATCTTACTAACTTAGCAGTTCAGGTATTGTTATGTGACATTTCTGGTATCATCTCACTAACTTAGCAGTTCAGGTATTGTTATGTGACATTTCTGGTATCATCTTACTAACTTAGCAGTTCAGGTATTGCTATGTGACTTTTCTGGTACCATCTTACTAACTTAGCGATTCAGGTATTGTTATGTGACTTTTCTGGTACCATCTTACTAACGTAGCAGATTAGGAATTGTTATGTGACTTTTCTGGTATCATCTTACTAACTTAGCAGTTCAGGTATTGTTATTTGACATTTCTGGTATCATCTCACTAACTTAGCAGTTCAGGTATTGTTATGTGACATTTCTGGTATCATCTTACTAACTTAGCAATGTCGGGAGTACTAAGTGTTTTCCCGTCTTACTAGGCCTCAAACTAACATTAGGGGGCGTCACGGCCGAACCGTATGACCTACACATCTGACCTTTGGCATGCATTAACTAGATCAGCTCTGGATCAAGTCTGCCAAGTTTTATGAATGTGACCCTTACGAAAGGCCTACAGTGATCTCTTGAATTTGCTATGGTAGGCAAGGCTGTTTAGGCCCGTGTAGGCCTCAAACTAACTTAAGGGGGCATAACTGCACGGCCGTAGAAGCTAGGAAGATGGTTCAAAGTGTTCCTGAAACTAGACGGTCTGCCCTTCAATTGCCCCTATACATGTTTATTAAAGTTGTGCCTCCTTAATTTGAAAATAGACTGTTTCTTTATCTGCCTAGACGGAAGATCTTTAAGCAGATGATCGACTCCCCCTCTCAGACAACGTCACGGGGGGTCACGGCCAAGCCGTACGAGCTAGAGGTCTGAAATTCGGCACGGCAAAACTAGACACCCGCCGGAACGACCGAGCCGAGTTGCGTGACCGTAGCTCACACCCGTGTCCCGCAGTTAATTTTTAAATTTCAGTATGTAGGCAATGTTAAGTGAATGGCTGCCTTTGACAGGCCATAACTTCACGTAGCAGTGACCTAGGAAGATGATCCAAGATGTTTCTGAAACTGGACAGTGTACTGTACAATCCTCCCTATACATATCCATTAAAATTATGCCTCCTTGATTTGAAATTAGCAGGTGAGTGCCTTCAGATGTGGCAATGCCGGAACTGTTAGGCGTAATCCCGTTTCCAGAATTGTCACGACGCATTTCTGGGTCATTAAGCTTTCAATCGACGTCAATTAGGGAATGGCCCCGCGGAGCAGCGACGAAGGACGACCGGTCAAACTTCGCCGTGAACTACGAGCCCCTCCAGAGAAGGCCCTCCATACACCTCTGTTAAAATTATGCCCCCAAGATGCCCGTAGAAGGGGTTTCCCAACATCAAAGAGGACCACTCTGCGCCGTATGAGCGCTCCCCATATTAGAGCCAATTAGCGGATATCTCGGCGGAGGTGCGACGTAGGGGGTCGGGTCGAGGCTCTCCCGACACCGGACGCCGGCGGCGCAAAGTCCCTCCATATATGTCCGTTAGAATTATGCCCCCTACATACGGCAGGAGCACAAGTTGATGATATTTTGCCTCATCTGGGCCAAAAAATGGGGGTAAGGTCCTAGGCCCTCTACCCCATGTCGAAAGGCTGCCGAAGCTCGGAGGGGACGTCATTAGAAAAATGATCATAACTGCAGTTCGCTTAGAGCTAGAGGTCTGAAATTTGGAATACTGACGGAGGAGGGTGGCCTGCATCAGTGACCCGAATTTTGGAGGTCTAGACCACACGGGGCAGGTTTTATTAACCCTTTAGCGTCTGGTGGTCTCACGGCCGGCCCGTTTGAGCTAGGAGCGTGAGATTTGGCACAGTGGAGCCCCACCGAGGTCTATATCACATACTGGAGAATCAGCGGTCTAGACCTCAGCACTAGGCCGCAAAGTACAAAAAGGTACCTGCGGCCTAGGCCGTGCGACCCAGAGGTCTGGATTTTTTACTGCACACACATGGGAGACTGAAGACCACACCTGTAGAGTTTCAAAGGTGTAGACCTCACAGAACTGTTTTTATAGGCCCTCAAAGTCAGTGAGGTCGGCAATGTTAAGTCAATGGAGGCACCCCACCTGTCACTTCTAGGCCCATAACTTCAGCTAGGAGTGGCCTAGGAACACCATTCAAAGTGCTACTAAAACTACAGAGTCTGCCCTTTAATTTCATGTATAGATATCACCTTAATTAGCAGATCTTCATGTCAAACAATGGGCTTTACTTTTGGTGACCTTTCGTGACCTTTCCACAAATGCGTCGTGCGGTTCCGGATGTGCGCTTTATGGCCTAGGGGGACTTCTGGGGGGCCTACGACTGACCCGTACCACCTATGGGTCTGAAATTCGGCACACGTAAACTAGACGCCTTCAGGAATGACCGTGCCCAGTCTGAAGACTGTGGCCCTTACCAAAGTCCCGCAGTGGCCCTTTGAATTTGCTACGGTAGGCAATGTTAAGTGAATGGAGTCCTTTGACAGGGCATAACTACAGGTAGCAGTGGCCTAGGGAGATGATCCAAAGTGTTCCTGAAACTAGACAGTCTGCTCTACAATCCCCCCAATACATGTTTATTAAAATTGTGCCTCCTTAACTTGATAACACTAGGCTTTTGACCTTGAGTGCATGTTCTGCCTCTGCCTGCCTGGAAGATCTTTGTTGATGATTGACTGTATCATATTACTAACTTAGCAATTCCGGACCTGTGTTGTGTGGTTTCTGGTATCATCTGACTAACTTAGCAGTTCAGGTATTGTTATGTGACATTTCTGGTATCATCTCACTAACGTAGCAGTTCAGGTATTGTTATGTGACATTTCTGGTATCATCTCACTAACTTAGCAGTTCAGGTATTGTTATGTGACATTTCTGGTATCATCTCACTAACTTAGCGGTTCAGGTATTGTTATGTGTCTTTTCTGGTATCATCTCACTAACTTAGCGGTTCAGGTATTGTTAGGTGTCTTTTCTGGTATCATCTCACTAACTTAGCAGCTCAGGTATTGTTATGTGACATTTCTGGTATCATATTACTAACTTAGCGATTACAGCATTGTTATGTCACATTTCTGGTATCATATTACTAACTTAGCAATGCCAGCATTGGTATGTCACATTTCTGGTATCATCTCACTAACGTAGCAGTTCAGGTATTGTTATGTGACATTTCTGGTATCATCTCACTAACGTAGCAGTCCAGGTATTGTTATGTGACATTTCTGGTATCATCTTACTAACGTAGCAGTTCAGGTACTGTTATGTGACATTTCTGGTATCATCTTACTAACTTAGCAATTTAGGGATTGCGATGTGACTTTTCTGGTATCATATTACAAACTTAGCATTTTAGTAATTGTTATGTGACTTTTCTGTTATCATCTCACTAACTTAGCAATTGAGGTATTGTTATGTCACATTTCTGGTATCATCTCACTAACTTAGCAGTTCAGGTAGTGTTATGTGACATTTCTGGTATCATCCTACTAACTTAGCACTTCAGGTATTGTGACGTGACATTTCTGGTATCATCTTACTAACTTAGCAATCCCGGAACTGCGAAGTGACATTTCTGGTATCATCTTACTAATCTAGCGATTCCGGTACTGTGACGTGATGTTTCTGGTATCATCTTACTAACTTAGCAATGTCGGAAGTACTAAGTGTTTTCCCGTCTTACTAGGCCTCAAACTAACATTAGGGGGCGTCACGGCCGACCCGTATGACCTACACGTCTGACCTTTGGCATGCATAAACTAGATCAACTCAGGAACAAGTGTGCCAAGTTTTATGACCGTGACCCTTACGAAAGGCCCACAGTGACCTCTTGAATTTGCTATGGTAGGCAAGGCTGTTTAGGTCCGTGTAGGCCTCGAACTGACTTAAGGGGGCATAACTGCACGACCGTAGAAGCTAGGAAGATGGTTCAAAGTGTTCCTGAAAGTAGACAATCTGTCCTTCAATTACCCCGATACATGTTTATTTAAATTGTGCCTCCTTAATTTGAAAATAGACTGTTTCTTTATCTGCCTAGACGGAAGATCTTTAAGCAGATGATCGACTCCCCCTCTCAGACAACGTCACGGGGGGTCACGGCCAAGCCGTACGAGCTAGAGGTCTGAAATTCGGCAGCACAAAACTAGGTACCCGCAGGAACGACCGTGCCAAGTTCCGTGGCCGTAGCTCGCACCCGTGTCCCGCAGTTAATTTTTAAATTTCAGTATGTAGGCAATGTTAAGTGAATGGCTGCCTTTGACAGGCCATAACTTCACGTAGCAGTGACCTAGGAAGATGATCCAAGATGTTTCTGAAACTGGACAGTATACTGTACAATCCTCCCTATACATATCCATTAAAATTATGCCTCCTTGATTTGAAATTAGCAGGTGAGTGCCATCAGATGTGGCAATGCCGGAACTGTTAGGCGTAATCCCGTTTCCAGAATTGTCACGACGCATTTCTGGGTCATTAAGTTTTCAATCAACATCAATTAGGCAATGGCCCCGCGGAGCAGCGACGAATGACGACGGGTCAAAGTTCACCGTGGACTACGAGCCCCTCCAGAGATGGCCCTCCATACACCTCTGTGAAAATTATGCCCCCAAGATGCCCGTAGAAGGGGTTTCCCAACATCAAAGAGGACCGCTCTGCGCCGTATGAGCGCTCCCCATATTAGAGCCAATCAGCAGATATCTCGGCGGAGGTGCGACGTAGGGGGTCGGGTCGAGGCTTTCCCGACACCGGACGTCGGCGGCGCAAAGTCCCTCCATACATGTCCGTTAGAATTATGCCCCCTACATACGGCAGGAGCACAAGTTGATGATATTTTGCCTCATCTGGGCCAAAAAATGGGGGTAAGGTCCTAGGCCCTCTACCCCATGTCGAAAGGCTGCCGAAGCTCGGAGGGGACGTCATTAGAAAAATGATCATAACTGCAGTTCGCTTAGAGCTAGAGGTCTGAAATTTGGAATACTGACGGAGGAGGGTGGCCTGCATCAGTGACCCGAATTTTGGAGGTCTAGACCACACGGGGCAGGTTTTATTAACCCTTTAGCGTCTGGTGGTCTCACGGCCGGCCCGTTTGAGCTAGGAGCGTGAGATTTGGCACAGTGGAGCCCCACCGAGGTCTATATCACATACTGGAGAATCAGCGGTCTAGACCTCAGCACTAGGCCGCAAAGTACAAAAAGGTACCTGCGGCCTAGGCCGTGCGACCCAGAGGTCTGGATTTTTTACTGCACACACATGGGAGACTGAAGACCACACCTGTAGAGTTTCAAAGGTGTAGACCTCACAGAACTGTTTTTATAGGCCCTCAAAGTCAGTGAGGTCGGCAATGTTAAGTCAATGGAGGCACCCCACCTGTCACTTCTAGGCCCATAACTTCAGCTAGGAGTGGCCTAGGAACACCATTCAAAGTGCTAGTAAAACTACAGAGTCTGCCCTTTAATTTCATGTATAGATATCACCTTAATTAATCTTCATGTCAAACAATGGGCTTTACTTTTGGTGACCTTTCGTGACCTTTCCACAAATGCGTCGTGCGGTTCCGGATATGCGCTTTATGGCCTAGGGGGACTTCTGGGGGGCCTACGACTGACCCGTACCACCTATGGGTCTGAAATTCGGCACACGTAAACTAGACGCCTTCAGGAATGACCGTGCCCAGTCTGAAGACTGTGGCCCTTACCAAAGTCCCGCAGTGGCCCTTTGAATTTGCCACGGTAGGCAATGTTAAGTGAATGGAGTCCTTAGACAGGGCATAACTACAGGTAGCAGTGGCCTAGGGAGATGATCCAAAGTGTTCCTGAAACTAGACAGTCTGCTGTACAATCCCCCCAATACATGTTTATTAAAATTGTGCCTCCTTAACTTGATAACACTAGGCTTTTGACCTTGAGTGCATGTTCTGCCTCTGCCTGCCTGGAAGATCTTTGTTGATGATTGACTGTATCATATTACTAACTTAGCGGTTCAGGTATTGTTAGGTGTCTTTTCTGGTATCATCTCAGTAACTTAGCAGTTCAGGTATTGTTATGTGACATTTCTGGTATTATATTACTAACTTAGCGATTACAGCATTGTTATGTCACATTTCTGGTATCATATTACTAACTTAGCAATGCCAGCATTGTTATGTCACATTTCTGGTATCATCTCACTAACGTAGCGGTTCAGGTATTGTTATGTGACATTTCTGGTATCATCTCACTAACGTAGCAGTTCAGGTATTGCTATGTGACGTTTCTGGTATCATCTGACTA
Source organism: Paramormyrops kingsleyae (assembly GCF_048594095.1). NCBI lineage: Eukaryota > Metazoa > Chordata > Actinopteri > Osteoglossiformes > Mormyridae > Paramormyrops > Paramormyrops kingsleyae. Next base: position 2,392,603 of record NW_027325964.1, on the reverse strand, counting down.
ACTTAGCAGTTCAGGTATTGTTATGTGACTTTTCTGGTATCATCTCACTAACTTAGCAGTTCAGGTATTGTCATGTGACATTTCTGGTATCATCTCACTAACTTAGCGGTTCAGGTATTGTTATGTGACTTTTCTGGTATCATCTCACTAACTTAGCAGTTCAGGTATTGTTATGTCACATTTCTGGTATCATCTCACTAACTTAGCAGTTCAGGTACTGTTATGTCACATTTCTGGTATCATCTCACTAACTTAGCAGTTCAGGTATTGTTATGTGACATTTCTGGTATCATCTCACTAACGTAGCAGTTCAGGTATTGTTATGTGACATTTCTGGTATCATCTTACTAACTTAGCAGTTCAGGTATTGCTATGTGACGTTTCTGGTATCATCTTACTAACGTAGCGATTCCGGAATCATGATGTGTGGTTTCTGGTATCATCTTACTAACGTAGCACTTTAGGGATTGCGATGTGACTTTTCTGGTATCATATTACTAACGTAGCAGATTAGCAATTGTTATGTGACTTTTCGGGTATCATCTTACTAACTTAGCAATCCCGGAACTGCGACGTGACATTTCTGGTATCATCTTACTAATCTAGCGATTCCGGTACTGTGACGTGATGTTTCTGGTATCATCTTACTAACTTAGCAATGTCGGAAGTACTAAGTGTTTTCCCGTCTTACTAGGCCTCAAACTAACATTAGGGGGCGTCACGGCCGAACCGTATGACCTACACATCTGACCTTTGGCATGCATAAACTAGATCAGCTCTGGATCAAGTCTGCCAAGTTTTATGAATGTGACCCTTACGAAAGGCCTACAGTGACCTCTTGAATTTGCTATTGTCGGCAATGTTAAGTGAATGGAGACACCACACCTCTCATTAGACAGGCCATAACTTCAGGTAGCAGTGACCTAGGAAAATGATTAAAAGTGCTCCTGATACTAGACAGTCTGCACCTAAATGTAATCTATACATGTCCATTAAAATTATGCCTCCTTAATTTGAAACCAACGCACATTTTATCATTAGTGGCTGCACTTTTTTCACTAGGCCTCAAACTAACATGTGGGGGCGTCACGGCTGAGCCGTACGAGCTAGGGGTCTGAAATTCGGCCTGCACAAACTAGTTATACGTATGAATAAGTGTGCCAAGCCTCATGAACGCAGCACTTACCAAAGAGCTATAGTGGGCCGTAGAATTTGCTAAGTTGGGCAATGCAAGTCAATGGGGACATATGAGAGAGTAGGCCGCAAACGAACATGAGGGGCCGTAACGGCCCAGCCGTACGAGTTGCAGGTCTGATACTCGGTGGAGACATACTAGACGGATGCCTGATGAAGCACGTGCAGCATCATCAGTGCAGACCTGACCAAAAAATTTCTACAATGGTTTTAATATTACAAAACCAACTTTGTTAGTGATATTTCCGGAAACGTGCGTTTTCCGGTTTGACTAACTTAGCAACGTCGGAATTGTGACGTGTGTTTTCTGGTATCATGTTACTAACTTATCAATTACGGCATTGTGACGTGACTTTTCTGGTATCATCTTACTAACTTAGCAATCCCGGAACTGCGGCGTGACATTTCTGGTATCATCTTACTAATCTAGCAATTCCAGTATTGTGACGTGACTTTTCTGGTATCATCTTACTAACTTAGCACTTTAGTAATTGCGATGTGACAATTCTGTTATCATATTACTAACTTAGCAATTACGGCATTGTGATGTGTGTTTTCTGGTATCATCATATTAACCTAGCACTTCAGGTGTTGTTATGTGACTTTTCTGGTATCATCTCAATAACGTAGCAGTTCAGGTATTGTTATGTGACTTTTCTGGTATCATCTCACTAACTTAGCAGTTCAGGTATTGTTATGTGACATTTCTGGTATCATCTCACTAACTTAGCGGTTCAGGTATTGTTATGTGACTTTTCTGGTATCATCTCACTAACTTAGCAGTTCAGGTATTGTTATGTCACATTTCTGGTATCATGTCACTAACGTAGCAGTTCAGGTATTGTTATGTGACATTTCTGGTATCATCTCACTAACGTAGCAGTTCAGGTATTGCTATGTGACGTTTCTGGTATCATCTGACTAACTTAGCAGTTCAGGTATTGTTATGTGACTTTTCTGGTATCATCTCACTAACTTAGCAGTTCAGGTATTGTCATGTGACATTTCTGGTATCATCTCACTAACGTAGCAGTTCAGGTAGTGTTATGTCACATTTCTGGTATCATCTTACTAACTTAGCAGTTCAGGTATTGTTATGTCACATTTCTGGTATCATCTTACTAACGTAGCAGTTCAGGTATTGTTATGTGACTTTTCTGGTATCACCTTACTAACTTAGCGGTTCAGGTATTGATGTGTCACATTTCTGGTATCATCCTACTAACTTAGCACTTCAGCTATTGTGACGTGACTTTTCTGGTATCATCTCAATAACGTAGCAGTTCAGGTATTGTTATGTGACTTTTCTGGTATCATCTCACTAACTTAGCAGTTCAGGTATTGTTATGTGACATTTCTGGTATCATCTCACTAACTTAGCGGTTCAGGTATTGCTATGTGACGTTTCTGGTATCATATTACTAACCTAGCAATTCCGGAGGTACTAAGTGTTTTCCCCGATCTTACTAGGCCTCAACTAACATTAGGGGGCGTCACGGCCGAACCGTATGACCTACACATCTGACCTTTGGCATGCATACACTAGGTCAGCTCAGGAACAAGTCTGCCACAGGTTTATGACTGTGACCCTTACGAATTGCCTACAGTGACCTCTTGAATTTGCTAAGTTTGGCAGTTCCAGTGCAAGATCAGGGATCAGGTATCATGCATCCCCTGACTTTATTGTGGCCTGGTCGAGTGCATGGTATTAGATGGCCAGTGCATTTCATGTAGCATGGGGGTCTCCAAACCCTTACTCAAACCTCCTTCCTAACCTCAAACTCCTACCCTAACCCCCAACCCACCTCCGGTCCCTAAACCTAACCCTTACCCAAACCCTAACCCCAATTCTCCAGGCCCTAACCCCAAATCCCAACTCCAACCATACTCCTGCCCTAACCCCCAACCCACCTCCGATCCCTAAACTTAACTCTAACCCCAAACCCCTTCCCTAACCATAAAACTCCAAACCTTAACCCCAAACCCCTTCCCTAACCCTAAAACTCCAAGCCCTATGGCTCCACGGAGGAGTGACGTAGGACGACGGGTCAAAGTTCACTAGAAACTACGAGTGTTTTCTGGTTTCATTACAATGACTTAGCATTCTCGGAACTGTGAATGATATTTCCTTGTTTCATCAGAATGACTTAGCAATCCCAGAACTGTGATGCGTGTTTTCTTATTAACTTAGCACCTCCGGAACTGTGACGTGTTAGGGTTAGGGACCTACCCAGAATTTCTAAGTAATATTCCGGAATTGCTTATGCCGTTAACATTGCCATGCAACGCAAATTTGGGTGAAGATGTTAATTAGTCCTTGCAGTGGCAATTCTGTCCTTGCCTATGTAAAATCACATGTATTCAAAATTACACAATTGCTAATAAATTAGCAATTGTGAATTTCTTTACTGGGGGGACATACAAATTCCACACATTTGCCACTGGGTGGCATGACTGAGTTTTAAATAATTTTATTCTGCAATTGTTAACTGTAAACTTGGTTTAACTTAGTGATTTCAGAACTGTGTCGGTTGTTTTCTGGTATCATCTTACTAACCTAGCAGTTCAGGTATTGTTATGTGACATTTCTGGTATCATCTCACTAACTTAGCAATGCCGGAAGTACTAAGTGTTTTCCCGTCTTACTAGGCCTCAAACTAACATTAGGGGGCGTCACGGCCGAACCGTATGACCTACACATCTGACCTTTGGCATGCATAAACTAGATCAGCTCTGGATCAAGTCTGCCAAGTTTTATGAATGTGACCCTTACGAAAGGCCTACAGTGACCTCTTGAATTTGCTATTGTCGGCAATGTTAAGTGAATGGAGACACCACACCTCTCATTAGACAGGCCATAAGTTCAGGTAGCAGTGACTTAGGAAAATGATTAAAAGTGTTCCTGATACTAGATAGTCTGCTCCTAAATGTAACCTATACATGTCCATTAAAATTATGCCTCCTTAATTTGAAACCAACGCATATTTTATCATTAGTGGCTGCACTTTTTTCACTAGGCCTCAAACTAACATGTGGGGGCGTCACGGCTGAGCCGTACGAGCTAGAGGTCTGAAATTCGGCCTGCACAAACTAGGTATACGTATGAATAAGTGTGCCAAGCCTCATGAACGCAGCACTTACCAAAGAGCTATAGTGGGCTGTAGAATTTGCTAAGTTGGGCAATGCAAGTCAATGGGGACATATGAGAGAGTAGGCCGCAAACGAACATGAGGGGCAGTAACGGCCCAGCCGTACGAGCTGCAGGTCTGAAACTCGGTGGAGACATACTAGACGGATGCCTGATGAAGCACGTGCAGCATCATCAGTGCAGACCTGACCAAAAAATTTCTACAATGTTTTTAATATTACAAAACCAACTTTGTTAGTGATATTTCCGGAAACGTGCGTTTTCTGGTTTGACTAACTTAGCAACGGCGGAATTGTGACGTGTGTTTTCTGGTATCATATTACTAACTTAGCACTTCAGGTATTGTGACGTGCCTTTTCTGGTATCATCTTACTAACTTAGCACTGTAGGAATTGCGATGTGACTTTTCTGGTATGATATTACTAACTTAGCAATTACGGCATTGTGATGTGTCTTTTCTGGTATCATCATATTAACCTAGCACTTCAGGTGTTGTTATGTGACTTTTCTGGTATCATCTCAATAACGTAGCAGTTCAGGTATTGTTATGTGTCTTTTCTGGTATCATCTTACTAACTTAGCAGTTCAGGTATTGTTATGTGACATTTCTGGTATCATCTCACTAACTTAGCAGTTCAGGTATTGTTATGTGACATTTCTGGTATCATCTTACTAACTTAGCAATGTCGGGAGTACTAAGTGTTTTCCCGTCTTACTAGGCCTCAAACTAACATTAGGGGGCGTCACGGCCGAACCGTATGACCTACACATCTGACCTTTGGCATGCATTAACTAGATCAGCTCTGGATCAAGTCTGCCAAGTTTTATGAATGTGACCCTTACGAAAGGCCTACAGTGATCTCTTGAATTTGCTATGGTAGGCAAGGCTGTTTAGGCCCGTGTAGGCCTCAAACTAACTTAAGGGGGCATAACTGCACGGCCGTAGAAGCTAGGAAGATGGTTCAAAGTGTTCCTGAAACTAGACGGTCTGCCCTTCAATTGCCCCTATACATGTTTATTAAAGTTGTGCCTCCTTAATTTGAAAATAGACTGTTTCTTTATCTGCCTAGACGGAAGATCTTTAAGCAGATGATCGACTCCCCCTCTCAGACAACGTCACGGGGGGTCACGGCCAAGCCGTACGAGCTAGAGGTCTGAAATTCGGCACGGCAAAACTAGACACCCGCCGGAACGACCGAGCCGAGTTGCGTGACCGTAGCTCGCACCCGTGTCCCGCAGTTAATTTTTAAATTTCAGTATGTAGGCAATGTTAAGTGAATGGCTGCCTTTGACAGGCCATAACTTCACGTAGCAGTGACCTAGGAAGATGATCCAAGATGTTTCTGAAACTGGACAGTGTACTGTACAATCCTCCCTATACATATCCATTAAAATTATGCCTCCTTGATTTGAAATTAGCAGGTGAGTGCCTTCAGATGTGGCAATGCCGGAACTGTTAGGCGTAATCCCGTTTCCAGAATTGTCACGACGCATTTCTGGGTCATTAAGCTTTCAATCGACGTCAATTAGGGAATGGCCCCGCGGAGCAGCGACGAAGGACGACCGGTCAAACTTCGCCGTGAACTACGAGCCCCTCCAGAGAAGGCCCTCCATACACCTCTGTTAAAATTATGCCCCCAAGATGCCCGTAGAAGGGGTTTCCCAACATCAAAGAGGACCACTCTGCGCCGTATGAGCGCTCCCCATATTAGACCCAATTAGCGGATATCTCGGCGGAGGTGCGACGTAGGGGGTCGGGTCGAGGCTCTCCCGACACCGGACGCCGGCGGCGCAAAGTCCCTCCATATATGTCCGTTAGAATTATGCCCCCTACATACGGCAGGAGCACAAGTTGATGATATTTTGCCTCATCTGGGCCAAAAAATGGGGGTAAGGTCCTAGGCCCTCTACCCCATGTCGAAAGGCTGCCGAAGCTCGGAGGGGACGTCATTAGAAAAATGATCATAACTGCAGTTCGCTTAGAGCTAGAGGTCTGAAATTTGGAATACTGACGGAGGAGGGTGGCCTGCATCAGTGACCCGAATTTTGGAGGTCTAGACCACACGGGGCAGGTTTTATTAACCCTTTAGCGTCTGGTGGTCTCACGGCCGGCCCGTTTGAGCTAGGAGCGTGAGATTTGGCACAGTGGAGCCCCACCGAGGTCTATATCACATACTGGAGAATCAGCGGTCTAGACCTCAGCACTAGGCCGCAAAGTACAAAAAGGTACCTGCGGCCTAGGCCGTGCGACCCAGAGGTCTGGATTTTTTACTGCACACACATGGGAGACTGAAGACCACACCTGTAGAGTTTCAAAGGTGTAGACCTCACAGAACTGTTTTTATAGGCCCTCAAAGTCAGTGAGGTCGGCAATGTTAAGTCAATGGAGGCACCCCACCTGTCACTACTAGGCCCATAACTTCAGCTAGGAGTGGCCTAGGAACACCATTCAAAGTGCTACTAAAACTACAGAGTCTGCCCTTTAATTTCATGTATAGATATCACCTTAATTAGCAGATCTTCATGTCAAACAATGGGCTTTACTTTTGGTGACCTTTCGTGACCTTTCCACAAATGCGTCGTGCGGTTCCGGATATGCGCTTTATGGCCTAGGGGGACTTCTGGGGGGCCTACGACTGACCCGTACCACCTATGGGTCTGAAATTCGGCACACGTAAACTAGACGCCTTCAGGAATGACCGTGCCCAGTCTGAAGACTGTGGCCCTTACCAAAGTCCCGCAGTGGCCCTTTGAATTTGCCATGGTAGGCAATGTTAAGTGAATGGAGTCCTTTGACAGGGCATAACTACAGGTAGCAGTGGCCTAGGGAGATGATCCAAAGTGTTCCTGAAACTAGACAGTCTGCTGTACAATCCCCCCAATACATGTTTATTAAAATTGTGCCTCCTTAACTTGATAACACTAGGCTTTTGACCTTGAGTGCATGTTCTGCCTCTGCCTGCCTGGAAGATCTTTGTTGATGATTGACTGTATGATATTACTAACTCAGCAATTCCGGACCTGTGTTGTGTGGTTTCTGGTATCATCTGACTAACTTAGCAGTTCAGGTATTGTTATGTGACTTTTCTGGTATCATCTCACTAACTTAGCAGTTCAGGTATTGTTATGTGACATTTCTGGTATCATCTCACTAACTTAGCGGTTCAGGTATTGTTATGTGACTTTTCTGGTATCATCTCACTAACTTAGCAGTTCAGGTATTGTTATGTCACATTTCTGGTATCATGTCACTAACTTAGCAGTTCAGGTATTGTTATGTGACATTTCTGGTATCATCTCACTAAAGTAGCAGTTCAGGTATTGTTATGTGACATTTCTGGTATCATCTGACTAACTTAGCAGTTCAGGTATTGTTATGTGACTTTTCTGGTATCATCTCACTAACTTAGCAGTTCAGGTATTGTTATGTGACATTTCTGGTATCATCTCACTAACTTAGCGGTTCAGGTATTGGTATGTGACTTTTCTGGTATCATCTCACTAACTTAGCAGTTCAGGTATTGTTATGTCACATTTCTGTTATCATCTCACTAACTTAGCAGTTCAGGTATTGTTATGTGACATTTCTGGTATCATCTTACTAACTTAGCAGTTCAGGTATTGTTATGTGGCATTTCTGGTATCATCTCACTAACTTAGCAGTTCAGGTATTGTTATGTGACATTTCTGGTATCATCTTACTAACTTAGCAGTTCAGGTATTGCTATGTGACTTTTCTGGTACCATCTTACTAACTTAGCGATTCAGGTATTGTTATGTGACTTTTCTGGTACCATCTTACTAACGTAGCAGATTAGGAATTGTTATGTGACTTTTCTGGTATCATCTTACTAACTTAGCAGTTCAGGTATTGTTATGTGACATTTCTGGTATCATCTCACTAACTTAGCAGTTCAGGTATTGTTATGTGACATTTCTGGTATCATCTTACTAACTTAGCAGTTCAGGTATTGCTATGTGACTTTTCTGGTACCATCTTACTAACTTAGCGATTCAGGTATTGTTATGTGACTTTTCTGGTACCATCTTACTAACGTAGCAGATTAGGAATTGTTATGTGACTTTTCTGGTATCATCTTACTAACTTAGCAGTTCAGGTATTGTTATTTGACATTTCTGGTATCATCTCACTAACTTAGCAGTTCAGGTATTGTTATGTGACATTTCTGGTATCATCTTACTAACTTAGCAATGTCGGGAGTACTAAGTGTTTTCCCGTCTTACTAGGCCTCAAACTAACATTAGGGGGCGTCACGGCCGAACCGTATGACCTACACATCTGACCTTTGGCATGCATTAACTAGATCAGCTCTGGATCAAGTCTGCCAAGTTTTATGAATGTGACCCTTACGAAAGGCCTACAGTGATCTCTTGAATTTGCTATGGTAGGCAAGGCTGTTTAGGCCCGTGTAGGCCTCAAACTAACTTAAGGGGGCATAACTGCACGGCCGTAGAAGCTAGGAAGATGGTTCAAAGTGTTCCTGAAACTAGACGGTCTGCCCTTCAATTGCCCCTATACATGTTTATTAAAGTTGTGCCTCCTTAATTTGAAAATAGACTGTTTCTTTATCTGCCTAGACGGAAGATCTTTAAGCAGATGATCGACTCCCCCTCTCAGACAACGTCACGGGGGGTCACGGCCAAGCCGTACGAGCTAGAGGTCTGAAATTCGGCACGGCAAAACTAGACACCCGCCGGAACGACCGAGCCGAGTTGCGTGACCGTAGCTCACACCCGTGTCCCGCAGTTAATTTTTAAATTTCAGTATGTAGGCAATGTTAAGTGAATGGCTGCCTTTGACAGGCCATAACTTCACGTAGCAGTGACCTAGGAAGATGATCCAAGATGTTTCTGAAACTGGACAGTGTACTGTACAATCCTCCCTATACATATCCATTAAAATTATGCCTCCTTGATTTGAAATTAGCAGGTGAGTGCCTTCAGATGTGGCAATGCCGGAACTGTTAGGCGTAATCCCGTTTCCAGAATTGTCACGACGCATTTCTGGGTCATTAAGCTTTCAATCGACGTCAATTAGGGAATGGCCCCGCGGAGCAGCGACGAAGGACGACCGGTCAAACTTCGCCGTGAACTACGAGCCCCTCCAGAGAAGGCCCTCCATACACCTCTGTTAAAATTATGCCCCCAAGATGCCCGTAGAAGGGGTTTCCCAACATCAAAGAGGACCACTCTGCGCCGTATGAGCGCTCCCCATATTAGAGCCAATTAGCGGATATCTCGGCGGAGGTGCGACGTAGGGGGTCGGGTCGAGGCTCTCCCGACACCGGACGCCGGCGGCGCAAAGTCCCTCCATATATGTCCGTTAGAATTATGCCCCCTACATACGGCAGGAGCACAAGTTGATGATATTTTGCCTCATCTGGGCCAAAAAATGGGGGTAAGGTCCTAGGCCCTCTACCCCATGTCGAAAGGCTGCCGAAGCTCGGAGGGGACGTCATTAGAAAAATGATCATAACTGCAGTTCGCTTAGAGCTAGAGGTCTGAAATTTGGAATACTGACGGAGGAGGGTGGCCTGCATCAGTGACCCGAATTTTGGAGGTCTAGACCACACGGGGCAGGTTTTATTAACCCTTTAGCGTCTGGTGGTCTCACGGCCGGCCCGTTTGAGCTAGGAGCGTGAGATTTGGCACAGTGGAGCCCCACCGAGGTCTATATCACATACTGGAGAATCAGCGGTCTAGACCTCAGCACTAGGCCGCAAAGTACAAAAAGGTACCTGCGGCCTAGGCCGTGCGACCCAGAGGTCTGGATTTTTTACTGCACACACATGGGAGACTGAAGACCACACCTGTAGAGTTTCAAAGGTGTAGACCTCACAGAACTGTTTTTATAGGCCCTCAAAGTCAGTGAGGTCGGCAATGTTAAGTCAATGGAGGCACCCCACCTGTCACTTCTAGGCCCATAACTTCAGCTAGGAGTGGCCTAGGAACACCATTCAAAGTGCTACTAAAACTACAGAGTCTGCCCTTTAATTTCATGTATAGATATCACCTTAATTAGCAGATCTTCATGTCAAACAATGGGCTTTACTTTTGGTGACCTTTCGTGACCTTTCCACAAATGCGTCGTGCGGTTCCGGATGTGCGCTTTATGGCCTAGGGGGACTTCTGGGGGGCCTACGACTGACCCGTACCACCTATGGGTCTGAAATTCGGCACACGTAAACTAGACGCCTTCAGGAATGACCGTGCCCAGTCTGAAGACTGTGGCCCTTACCAAAGTCCCGCAGTGGCCCTTTGAATTTGCTACGGTAGGCAATGTTAAGTGAATGGAGTCCTTTGACAGGGCATAACTACAGGTAGCAGTGGCCTAGGGAGATGATCCAAAGTGTTCCTGAAACTAGACAGTCTGCTCTACAATCCCCCCAATACATGTTTATTAAAATTGTGCCTCCTTAACTTGATAACACTAGGCTTTTGACCTTGAGTGCATGTTCTGCCTCTGCCTGCCTGGAAGATCTTTGTTGATGATTGACTGTATCATATTACTAACTTAGCAATTCCGGACCTGTGTTGTGTGGTTTCTGGTATCATCTGACTAACTTAGCAGTTCAGGTATTGTTATGTGACATTTCTGGTATCATCTCACTAACGTAGCAGTTCAGGTATTGTTATGTGACATTTCTGGTATCATCTCACTAACTTAGCAGTTCAGGTATTGTTATGTGACATTTCTGGTATCATCTCACTAACTTAGCGGTTCAGGTATTGTTATGTGTCTTTTCTGGTATCATCTCACTAACTTAGCGGTTCAGGTATTGTTAGGTGTCTTTTCTGGTATCATCTCACTAACTTAGCAGCTCAGGTATTGTTATGTGACATTTCTGGTATCATATTACTAACTTAGCGATTACAGCATTGTTATGTCACATTTCTGGTATCATATTACTAACTTAGCAATGCCAGCATTGGTATGTCACATTTCTGGTATCATCTCACTAACGTAGCAGTTCAGGTATTGTTATGTGACATTTCTGGTATCATCTCACTAACGTAGCAGTCCAGGTATTGTTATGTGACATTTCTGGTATCATCTTACTAACGTAGCAGTTCAGGTACTGTTATGTGACATTTCTGGTATCATCTTACTAACTTAGCAATTTAGGGATTGCGATGTGACTTTTCTGGTATCATATTACAAACTTAGCATTTTAGTAATTGTTATGTGACTTTTCTGTTATCATCTCACTAACTTAGCAATTGAGGTATTGTTATGTCACATTTCTGGTATCATCTCACTAACTTAGCAGTTCAGGTAGTGTTATGTGACATTTCTGGTATCATCCTACTAACTTAGCACTTCAGGTATTGTGACGTGACATTTCTGGTATCATCTTACTAACTTAGCAATCCCGGAACTGCGAAGTGACATTTCTGGTATCATCTTACTAATCTAGCGATTCCGGTACTGTGACGTGATGTTTCTGGTATCATCTTACTAACTTAGCAATGTCGGAAGTACTAAGTGTTTTCCCGTCTTACTAGGCCTCAAACTAACATTAGGGGGCGTCACGGCCGACCCGTATGACCTACACGTCTGACCTTTGGCATGCATAAACTAGATCAACTCAGGAACAAGTGTGCCAAGTTTTATGACCGTGACCCTTACGAAAGGCCCACAGTGACCTCTTGAATTTGCTATGGTAGGCAAGGCTGTTTAGGTCCGTGTAGGCCTCGAACTGACTTAAGGGGGCATAACTGCACGACCGTAGAAGCTAGGAAGATGGTTCAAAGTGTTCCTGAAAGTAGACAATCTGTCCTTCAATTACCCCGATACATGTTTATTTAAATTGTGCCTCCTTAATTTGAAAATAGACTGTTTCTTTATCTGCCTAGACGGAAGATCTTTAAGCAGATGATCGACTCCCCCTCTCAGACAACGTCACGGGGGGTCACGGCCAAGCCGTACGAGCTAGAGGTCTGAAATTCGGCAGCACAAAACTAGGTACCCGCAGGAACGACCGTGCCAAGTTCCGTGGCCGTAGCTCGCACCCGTGTCCCGCAGTTAATTTTTAAATTTCAGTATGTAGGCAATGTTAAGTGAATGGCTGCCTTTGACAGGCCATAACTTCACGTAGCAGTGACCTAGGAAGATGATCCAAGATGTTTCTGAAACTGGACAGTATACTGTACAATCCTCCCTATACATATCCATTAAAATTATGCCTCCTTGATTTGAAATTAGCAGGTGAGTGCCATCAGATGTGGCAATGCCGGAACTGTTAGGCGTAATCCCGTTTCCAGAATTGTCACGACGCATTTCTGGGTCATTAAGTTTTCAATCAACATCAATTAGGCAATGGCCCCGCGGAGCAGCGACGAATGACGACGGGTCAAAGTTCACCGTGGACTACGAGCCCCTCCAGAGATGGCCCTCCATACACCTCTGTGAAAATTATGCCCCCAAGATGCCCGTAGAAGGGGTTTCCCAACATCAAAGAGGACCGCTCTGCGCCGTATGAGCGCTCCCCATATTAGAGCCAATCAGCAGATATCTCGGCGGAGGTGCGACGTAGGGGGTCGGGTCGAGGCTTTCCCGACACCGGACGTCGGCGGCGCAAAGTCCCTCCATACATGTCCGTTAGAATTATGCCCCCTACATACGGCAGGAGCACAAGTTGATGATATTTTGCCTCATCTGGGCCAAAAAATGGGGGTAAGGTCCTAGGCCCTCTACCCCATGTCGAAAGGCTGCCGAAGCTCGGAGGGGACGTCATTAGAAAAATGATCATAACTGCAGTTCGCTTAGAGCTAGAGGTCTGAAATTTGGAATACTGACGGAGGAGGGTGGCCTGCATCAGTGACCCGAATTTTGGAGGTCTAGACCACACGGGGCAGGTTTTATTAACCCTTTAGCGTCTGGTGGTCTCACGGCCGGCCCGTTTGAGCTAGGAGCGTGAGATTTGGCACAGTGGAGCCCCACCGAGGTCTATATCACATACTGGAGAATCAGCGGTCTAGACCTCAGCACTAGGCCGCAAAGTACAAAAAGGTACCTGCGGCCTAGGCCGTGCGACCCAGAGGTCTGGATTTTTTACTGCACACACATGGGAGACTGAAGACCACACCTGTAGAGTTTCAAAGGTGTAGACCTCACAGAACTGTTTTTATAGGCCCTCAAAGTCAGTGAGGTCGGCAATGTTAAGTCAATGGAGGCACCCCACCTGTCACTTCTAGGCCCATAACTTCAGCTAGGAGTGGCCTAGGAACACCATTCAAAGTGCTAGTAAAACTACAGAGTCTGCCCTTTAATTTCATGTATAGATATCACCTTAATTAATCTTCATGTCAAACAATGGGCTTTACTTTTGGTGACCTTTCGTGACCTTTCCACAAATGCGTCGTGCGGTTCCGGATATGCGCTTTATGGCCTAGGGGGACTTCTGGGGGGCCTACGACTGACCCGTACCACCTATGGGTCTGAAATTCGGCACACGTAAACTAGACGCCTTCAGGAATGACCGTGCCCAGTCTGAAGACTGTGGCCCTTACCAAAGTCCCGCAGTGGCCCTTTGAATTTGCCACGGTAGGCAATGTTAAGTGAATGGAGTCCTTAGACAGGGCATAACTACAGGTAGCAGTGGCCTAGGGAGATGATCCAAAGTGTTCCTGAAACTAGACAGTCTGCTGTACAATCCCCCCAATACATGTTTATTAAAATTGTGCCTCCTTAACTTGATAACACTAGGCTTTTGACCTTGAGTGCATGTTCTGCCTCTGCCTGCCTGGAAGATCTTTGTTGATGATTGACTGTATCATATTACTAACTTAGCGGTTCAGGTATTGTTAGGTGTCTTTTCTGGTATCATCTCAGTAACTTAGCAGTTCAGGTATTGTTATGTGACATTTCTGGTATTATATTACTAACTTAGCGATTACAGCATTGTTATGTCACATTTCTGGTATCATATTACTAACTTAGCAATGCCAGCATTGTTATGTCACATTTCTGGTATCATCTCACTAACGTAGCGGTTCAGGTATTGTTATGTGACATTTCTGGTATCATCTCACTAACGTAGCAGTTCAGGTATTGCTATGTGACGTTTCTGGTATCATCTGACTAACTTAGCAGTTCAGGTATTGTTATGTGACTTTTCTGGTATCATCTCACTAACTTAGCAGTTCAGGTATTGTCATGTGACATTTCTGGTATCATCTCACTAACTTAGCGGTTCAGGTATTGTTATGTGACTTTTCTGGTATCATCTCACTAACTTAGCAGTTCAGGTATTGTTATGTCACATTTCTGGTATCATCTCACTAACTTAGCAGTTCAGGTACTGTTATGTCACATTTCTGGTATCATCTCACTAACTTAGCAGTTCAGGTATTGTTATGTGACATTTCTGGTATCATCTCACTAACGTAGCAGTTCAGGTATTGTTATGTGACATTTCTGGTATCATCTTACTAACTTAGCAGTTCAGGTATTGCTATGTGACGTTTCTGGTATCATCTTACTAACGTAGCGATTCCGGAATCATGATGTGTGGTTTCTGGTATCATCTTACTAACGTAGCACTTTAGGGATTGCGATGTGACTTTTCTGGTATCATATTACTAACGTAGCAGATTAGCAATTGTTATGTGACTTTTCGGGTATCATCTTACTAACTTAGCAATCCCGGAACTGCGACGTGACATTTCTGGTATCATCTTACTAATCTAGCGATTCCGGTACTGTGACGTGATGTTTCTGGTATCATCTTACTAACTTAGCAATGTCGGAAGTACTAAGTGTTTTCCCGTCTTACTAGGCCTCAAACTAACATTAGGGGGCGTCACGGCCGAACCGTATGACCTACACATCTGACCTTTGGCATGCATAAACTAGATCAGCTCTGGATCAAGTCTGCCAAGTTTTATGAATGTGACCCTTACGAAAGGCCTACAGTGACCTCTTGAATTTGCTATTGTCGGCAATGTTAAGTGAATGGAGACACCACACCTCTCATTAGACAGGCCATAACTTCAGGTAGCAGTGACCTAGGAAAATGATTAAAAGTGCTCCTGATACTAGACAGTCTGCACCTAAATGTAATCTATACATGTCCATTAAAATTATGCCTCCTTAATTTGAAACCAACGCACATTTTATCATTAGTGGCTGCACTTTTTTCACTAGGCCTCAAACTAACATGTGGGGGCGTCACGGCTGAGCCGTACGAGCTAGGGGTCTGAAATTCGGCCTGCACAAACTAGTTATACGTATGAATAAGTGTGCCAAGCCTCATGAACGCAGCACTTACCAAAGAGCTATAGTGGGCCGTAGAATTTGCTAAGTTGGGCAATGCAAGTCAATGGGGACATATGAGAGAGTAGGCCGCAAACGAACATGAGGGGCCGTAACGGCCCAGCCGTACGAGTTGCAGGTCTGATACTCGGTGGAGACATACTAGACGGATGCCTGATGAAGCACGTGCAGCATCATCAGTGCAGACCTGACCAAAAAATTTCTACAATGGTTTTAATATTACAAAACCAACTTTGTTAGTGATATTTCCGGAAACGTGCGTTTTCCGGTTTGACTAACTTAGCAACGTCGGAATTGTGACGTGTGTTTTCTGGTATCATGTTACTAACTTATCAATTACGGCATTGTGACGTGACTTTTCTGGTATCATCTTACTAACTTAGCAATCCCGGAACTGCGGCGTGACATTTCTGGTATCATCTTACTAATCTAGCAATTCCAGTATTGTGACGTGACTTTTCTGGTATCATCTTACTAACTTAGCACTTTAGTAATTGCGATGTGACAATTCTGTTATCATATTACTAACTTAGCAATTACGGCATTGTGATGTGTGTTTTCTGGTATCATCATATTAACCTAGCACTTCAGGTGTTGTTATGTGACTTTTCTGGTATCATCTCAATAACGTAGCAGTTCAGGTATTGTTATGTGACTTTTCTGGTATCATCTCACTAACTTAGCAGTTCAGGTATTGTTATGTGACATTTCTGGTATCATCTCACTAACTTAGCGGTTCAGGTATTGTTATGTGACTTTTCTGGTATCATCTCACTAACTTAGCAGTTCAGGTATTGTTATGTCACATTTCTGGTATCATGTCACTAACGTAGCAGTTCAGGTATTGTTATGTGACATTTCTGGTATCATCTCACTAACGTAGCAGTTCAGGTATTGCTATGTGACGTTTCTGGTATCATCTGACTAACTTAGCAGTTCAGGTATTGTTATGTGACTTTTCTGGTATCATCTCACTAACTTAGCAGTTCAGGTATTGTCATGTGACATTTCTGGTATCATCTCACTAACGTAGCAGTTCAGGTAGTGTTATGTCACATTTCTGGTATCATCTTACTAACTTAGCAGTTCAGGTATTGTTATGTCACATTTCTGGTATCATCTTACTAACGTAGCAGTTCAGGTATTGTTATGTGACTTTTCTGGTATCACCTTACTAACTTAGCGGTTCAGGTATTGATGTGTCACATTTCTGGTATCATCCTACTAACTTAGCACTTCAGCTATTGTGACGTGACTTTTCTGGTATCATCTCAATAACGTAGCAGTTCAGGTATTGTTATGTGACTTTTCTGGTATCATCTCACTAACTTAGCAGTTCAGGTATTGTTATGTGACATTTCTGGTATCATCTCACTAACTTAGCGGTTCAGGTATTGCTATGTGACGTTTCTGGTATCATATTACTAACCTAGCAATTCCGGAGGTACTAAGTGTTTTCCCCGATCTTACTAGGCCTCAACTAACATTAGGGGGCGTCACGGCCGAACCGTATGACCTACACATCTGACCTTTGGCATGCATACACTAGGTCAGCTCAGGAACAAGTCTGCCACAGGTTTATGACTGTGACCCTTACGAATTGCCTACAGTGACCTCTTGAATTTGCTAAGTTTGGCAGTTCCAGTGCAAGATCAGGGATCAGGTATCATGCATCCCCTGACTTTATTGTGGCCTGGTCGAGTGCATGGTATTAGATGGCCAGTGCATTTCATGTAGCATGGGGGTCTCCAAACCCTTACTCAAACCTCCTTCCTAACCTCAAACTCCTACCCTAACCCCCAACCCACCTCCGGTCCCTAAACCTAACCCTTACCCAAACCCTAACCCCAATTCTCCAGGCCCTAACCCCAAATCCCAACTCCAACCATACTCCTGCCCTAACCCCCAACCCACCTCCGATCCCTAAACTTAACTCTAACCCCAAACCCCTTCCCTAACCATAAAACTCCAAACCTTAACCCCAAACCCCTTCCCTAACCCTAAAACTCCAAGCCCTATGGCTCCACGGAGGAGTGACGTAGGACGACGGGTCAAAGTTCACTAGAAACTACGAGTGTTTTCTGGTTTCATTACAATGACTTAGCATTCTCGGAACTGTGAATGATATTTCCTTGTTTCATCAGAATGACTTAGCAATCCCAGAACTGTGATGCGTGTTTTCTTATTAACTTAGCACCTCCGGAACTGTGACGTGTTAGGGTTAGGGACCTACCCAGAATTTCTAAGTAATATTCCGGAATTGCTTATGCCGTTAACATTGCCATGCAACGCAAATTTGGGTGAAGATGTTAATTAGTCCTTGCAGTGGCAATTCTGTCCTTGCCTATGTAAAATCACATGTATTCAAAATTACACAATTGCTAATAAATTAGCAATTGTGAATTTCTTTACTGGGGGGACATACAAATTCCACACATTTGCCACTGGGTGGCATGACTGAGTTTTAAATAATTTTATTCTGCAATTGTTAACTGTAAACTTGGTTTAACTTAGTGATTTCAGAACTGTGTCGGTTGTTTTCTGGTATCATCTTACTAACCTAGCAGTTCAGGTATTGTTATGTGACATTTCTGGTATCATCTCACTAACTTAGCAATGCCGGAAGTACTAAGTGTTTTCCCGTCTTACTAGGCCTCAAACTAACATTAGGGGGCGTCACGGCCGAACCGTATGACCTACACATCTGACCTTTGGCATGCATAAACTAGATCAGCTCTGGATCAAGTCTGCCAAGTTTTATGAATGTGACCCTTACGAAAGGCCTACAGTGACCTCTTGAATTTGCTATTGTCGGCAATGTTAAGTGAATGGAGACACCACACCTCTCATTAGACAGGCCATAAGTTCAGGTAGCAGTGACTTAGGAAAATGATTAAAAGTGTTCCTGATACTAGATAGTCTGCTCCTAAATGTAACCTATACATGTCCATTAAAATTATGCCTCCTTAATTTGAAACCAACGCATATTTTATCATTAGTGGCTGCACTTTTTTCACTAGGCCTCAAACTAACATGTGGGGGCGTCACGGCTGAGCCGTACGAGCTAGAGGTCTGAAATTCGGCCTGCACAAACTAGGTATACGTATGAATAAGTGTGCCAAGCCTCATGAACGCAGCACTTACCAAAGAGCTATAGTGGGCTGTAGAATTTGCTAAGTTGGGCAATGCAAGTCAATGGGGACATATGAGAGAGTAGGCCGCAAACGAACATGAGGGGCAGTAACGGCCCAGCCGTACGAGCTGCAGGTCTGAAACTCGGTGGAGACATACTAGACGGATGCCTGATGAAGCACGTGCAGCATCATCAGTGCAGACCTGACCAAAAAATTTCTACAATGTTTTTAATATTACAAAACCAACTTTGTTAGTGATATTTCCGGAAACGTGCGTTTTCTGGTTTGACTAACTTAGCAACGGCGGAATTGTGACGTGTGTTTTCTGGTATCATATTACTAACTTAGCACTTCAGGTATTGTGACGTGCCTTTTCTGGTATCATCTTACTAACTTAGCACTGTAGGAATTGCGATGTGACTTTTCTGGTATGATATTACTAACTTAGCAATTACGGCATTGTGATGTGTCTTTTCTGGTATCATCATATTAACCTAGCACTTCAGGTGTTGTTATGTGACTTTTCTGGTATCATCTCAATAACGTAGCAGTTCAGGTATTGTTATGTGTCTTTTCTGGTATCATCTTACTAACTTAGCAGTTCAGGTATTGTTATGTGACATTTCTGGTATCATCTCACTAACTTAGCAGTTCAGGTATTGTTATGTGACATTTCTGGTATCATCTTACTAACTTAGCAATGTCGGGAGTACTAAGTGTTTTCCCGTCTTACTAGGCCTCAAACTAACATTAGGGGGCGTCACGGCCGAACCGTATGACCTACACATCTGACCTTTGGCATGCATTAACTAGATCAGCTCTGGATCAAGTCTGCCAAGTTTTATGAATGTGACCCTTACGAAAGGCCTACAGTGATCTCTTGAATTTGCTATGGTAGGCAAGGCTGTTTAGGCCCGTGTAGGCCTCAAACTAACTTAAGGGGGCATAACTGCACGGCCGTAGAAGCTAGGAAGATGGTTCAAAGTGTTCCTGAAACTAGACGGTCTGCCCTTCAATTGCCCCTATACATGTTTATTAAAGTTGTGCCTCCTTAATTTGAAAATAGACTGTTTCTTTATCTGCCTAGACGGAAGATCTTTAAGCAGATGATCGACTCCCCCTCTCAGACAACGTCACGGGGGGTCACGGCCAAGCCGTACGAGCTAGAGGTCTGAAATTCGGCACGGCAAAACTAGACACCCGCCGGAACGACCGAGCCGAGTTGCGTGACCGTAGCTCGCACCCGTGTCCCGCAGTTAATTTTTAAATTTCAGTATGTAGGCAATGTTAAGTGAATGGCTGCCTTTGACAGGCCATAACTTCACGTAGCAGTGACCTAGGAAGATGATCCAAGATGTTTCTGAAACTGGACAGTGTACTGTACAATCCTCCCTATACATATCCATTAAAATTATGCCTCCTTGATTTGAAATTAGCAGGTGAGTGCCTTCAGATGTGGCAATGCCGGAACTGTTAGGCGTAATCCCGTTTCCAGAATTGTCACGACGCATTTCTGGGTCATTAAGCTTTCAATCGATGTCAATTAGGGAATGGCCCCGCGGAGCAGCGACGAAGGACGACCGGTCAAACTTCGCCGTGAACTACGAGCCCCTCCAGAGAAGGCCCTCCATACACCTCTGTTAAAATTATGCCCCCAAGATGCCCGTAGAAGGGGTTTCCCAACATCAAAGAGGACCACTCTGCGCCGTATGAGCGCTCCCCATATTAGACCCAATTAGCGGATATCTCGGCGGAGGTGCGACGTAGGGGGTCGGGTCGAGGCTCTCCCGACACCGGACGCCGGCGGCGCAAAGTCCCTCCATATATGTCCGTTAGAATTATGCCCCCTACATACGGCAGGAGCACAAGTTGATGATATTTTGCCTCATCTGGGCCAAAAAATGGGGGTAAGGTCCTAGGCCCTCTACCCCATGTCGAAAGGCTGCCGAAGCTCGGAGGGGACGTCATTAGAAAAATGATCATAACTGCAGTTCGCTTAGAGCTAGAGGTCTGAAATTTGGAATACTGACGGAGGAGGGTGGCCTGCATCAGTGACCCGAATTTTGGAGGTCTAGACCACACGGGGCAGGTTTTATTAACCCTTTAGCGTCTGGTGGTCTCACGGCCGGCCCGTTTGAGCTAGGAGCGTGAGATTTGGCACAGTGGAGCCCCACCGAGGTCTATATCACATACTGGAGAATCAGCGGTCTAGACCTCAGCACTAGGCCGCAAAGTACAAAAAGGTACCTGCGGCCTAGGCCGTGCGACCCAGAGGTCTGGATTTTTTACTGCACACACATGGGAGACTGAAGACCACACCTGTAGAGTTTCAAAGGTGTAGACCTCACAGAACTGTTTTTATAGGCCCTCAAAGTCAGTGAGGTCGGCAATGTTAAGTCAATGGAGGCACCCCACCTGTCACTACTAGGCCCATAACTTCAGCTAGGAGTGGCCTAGGAACACCATTCAAAGTGCTACTAAAACTACAGAGTCTGCCCTTTAATTTCATGTATAGATATCACCTTAATTAGCAGATCTTCATGTCAAACAATGGGCTTTACTTTTGGTGACCTTTCGTGACCTTTCCACAAATGCGTCGTGCGGTTCCGGATATGCGCTTTATGGCCTAGGGGGACTTCTGGGGGGCCTACGACTGACCCGTACCACCTATGGGTCTGAAATTCGGCACACGTAAACTAGACGCCTTCAGGAATGACCGTGCCCAGTCTGAAGACTGTGGCCCTTACCAAAGTCCCGCAGTGGCCCTTTGAATTTGCCATGGTAGGCAATGTTAAGTGAATGGAGTCCTTTGACAGGGCATAACTACAGGTAGCAGTGGCCTAGGGAGATGATCCAAAGTGTTCCTGAAACTAGACAGTCTGCTGTACAATCCCCCCAATACATGTTTATTAAAATTGTGCCTCCTTAACTTGATAACACTAGGCTTTTGACCTTGAGTGCATGTTCTGCCTCTGCCTGCCTGGAAGATCTTTGTTGATGATTGACTGTATGATATTACTAACTTAGCAATTCCGGACCTGTGTTGTGTGGTTTCTGGTATCATCTGACTAACTTAGCAGTTCAGGTATTGTTATGTGACATTTCTGGTATCATCTCACTAACTTAGCAGTTCAGGTATTGTTATGTGACATTTCTGGTATCATCTCACTAACTTAGCGGTTCAGGTATTGTTATGTGACTTTTCTGGTATCATCTCACTAACTTAGCAGTTCAGGTATTGTTATGTGTCTTTTCTGGTATCATCTCACTAACTTAGCGGTTCAGGTATTGTTAGGTGTCTTTTCTGGTATCATCTCACTAACTTAGCAGCTCAGGTATTGTTATGTGACATTTCTGGTATCATATTACTAACTTAGCGATTACAGCATTGTTATGTCACATTTCTGGTATCATATTACTAACTTAGCAATGCCAGCATTGGTATGTCACATTTCTGGTATCATCTCACTAACGTAGCAGTTCAGGTATTGTTATGTGACATTTCTGGTATCATCTGACTAACCTAGCAGTTCAGGTATTGGTATGTGACATTTCTGGTATCATCTGACTAACTTAGCGGTTCAGGTATTGTCATGTGACATTTCTGGTATCATCTGACTAACTTAGCAGTTCAGGTATTGTTATGTGACATTTCTGGTATCATCTGACTAACGTAGCGGTTCAGGTATTGTTATGTGACATTTCTGGTATCATCTCACCAACGTAGCACTTTAGGAATTGCGATGTGACTTTTCTGGTATCATATTACTAACATAGCAATTATGGCATTGTGATGTGTGGTTTCTGGTATCATCTGACTAACCTAGCAGTTCAGGTATTGGTATGTGACATTTCTGGTATCATCTCACTAACTTAGCAGTTCAGGTATTGCTATGTGACTTTTCTGGTATCATATTACTAACTTAGCAATTACGGCATTGTGATGTGTGTTTTCTGTTATCATCCTACTAACCTAGCACTTCAGGTATTGTGACGTGACTTTTCTGGTATCATCTTACTAACTTAGCAATCCCGGAACTGCGGCGTGACATTTCTGGTATCATCTTACTAATCTAGCAATTCCAGTATTGTGACGTGACTTTTCTGGTACCATCTTACTAACTTAGCACTTTAGTAATTGCGATGTGACAATTCTGTTATCATATTACTAACTTAGCAATTACGGCATTGTGATGTGTGTTTTCTGGTATCATCATATTAACCTAGCACTTCAGGTGTTGTTATGTGACTTTTCTGTTATCATCTCACTAACTTAGCAATTGAGGTATTGTTATGTCACATTTCTGGTATCATCTCACTAACTTAGCAGTTCAGGTATTGTTATGTGACATTTCTGGTATCATCTTACTAACTTAGCAATGTCGGGAGTACTAAGTGTTTTCCCGTCTTACTAGGCCTCAAACTAACATTAGGGGGCGTCACGGCCGAACCGTATGACCTACACATCTGACCTTTGGCATGCATTAACTAGATCAGCTCTGGATCAAGTCTGCCAAGTTTTATGAATGTGACCCTTACGAAAGGCCTACAGTGATCTCTTGAATTTGCTATGGTAGGCAAGGCTGTTTAGGCCCGTGTAGGCCTCAAACTAACTTAAGGGGGCATAACTGCACGGCCGTAGAAGCTAGGAAGATGGTTCAAAGTGTTCCTGAAACTAGACGGTCTGCCCTTCAATTGCCCCTATACATGTTTATTAAAGTTGTGCCTCCTTAATTTGAAAATAGACTGTTTCTTTATCTGCCTAGACGGAAGATCTTTAAGCAGATGATCGACTCCCCCTCTCAGACAACGTCACGGGGGGTCACGGCCAAGCCGTACGAGCTAGAGGTCTGAAATTCGGCACGGCAAAACTAGACACCCGCCGGAACGACCGAGCCGAGTTGCGTGACCGTAGCTCGCACCCGTGTCCCGCAGTTAATTTTTAAATTTCAGTATGTAGGCAATGTTAAGTGAATGGCTGCCTTTGACAGGCCATAACTTCACGTAGCAGTGACCTAGGAAGATGATCCAAGATGTTTCTGAAACTGGACAGTGTACTGTACAATCCTCCCTATACATATCCATTAAAATTATGCCTCCTTGATTTGAAATTAGCAGGTGAGTGCCTTCAGATGTGGCAATGCCGGAACTGTTAGGCGTAATCCCGTTTCCAGAATTGTCACGACGCATTTCTGGGTCATTAAGCTTTCAATCGACGTCAATTAGGGAATGGCCCCGCGGAGCAGCGACGAAGGACGACCGGTCAAACTTCGCCGTGAACTACGAGCCCCTCCAGAGAAGGCCCTCCATACACCTCTGTTAAAATTATGCCCCCAAGATGCCCGTAGAAGGGGTTTCCCAACATCAAAGAGGACCACTCTGCGCCGTATGAGCGCTCCCCATATTAGAGCCAATTAGCGGATATCTCGGCGGAGGTGCGACGTAGGGGGTCGGGTCGAGGCTCTCCCGACACCGGACGCCGGCGGCGCAAAGTCCCTCCATATATGTCCGTTAGAATTATGCCCCCTACATACGGCAGGAGCACAAGTTGATGATATTTTGCCTCATCTGGGCCAAAAAATGGGGGTAAGGTCCTAGGCCCTCTACCCCATGTCGAAAGGCTGCCGAAGCTCGGAGGGGACGTCATTAGAAAAATGATCATAACTGCAGTTCGCTTAGAGCTAGAGGTCTGAAATTTGGAATACTGACGGAGGAGGGTGGCCTGCATCAGTGACCCCAATTTTGGAGGTCTAGACCACACGGGGCAGGTTTTATTAACCCTTTAGCGTCTGGTGGTCTCACGGCCCGCCCGTTTGAGCTAGGAGCGTGAGATTTGGCACAGTGGAGCCCCACCGAGGTCTATATCACATACTGGAGAATCAGCGGTCTAGACCTCAGCACTAGGCCGCAAAGTACAAAAAGGTACCTGCGGCCTAGGCCGTGCGACCCAGAGGTCTGGATTTTTTACTGCACACACATGGGAGACTGAAGACCACACCTGTAGAGTTTCAAAGGTGTAGACCTCACAGAACTGTTTTTATAGGCCCTCAAAGTCAGTGAGGTCGGCAATGTTAAGTCAATGGAGGCACCCCACCTGTCACTTCTAGGCCCATAACTTCAGCTAGGAGTGGCCTAGGAACACCATTCAAAGTGCTACTAAAACTACAGAGTCTGCCCTTTAATTTCATTTATAGATATCACCTTAATTAGCAGATCTTCATGTCAAACAATGGGCTTTACTTTTGGTGACCTTTCGTGACCTTTCCACAAATGCGTCGTGCGGTTCCGGATATGCGCTTTATGGCCTAGGGGGACTTCTGGGGGGCCTACGACTGACCCGTACCACCTATGGGTCTGAAATTCGGCACACGTAAACTAGACGCCTTCAGGAATGACCGTGCCCAGTCTGAAGACTGTGGCCCTTACCAAAGTCCTGCCGTGGCCCTTTGAATTTGCCATGGTAGGCAATGTTAAGTGAATGGAGTCCTTTGACAGGGCATAACTACAGGTAGCAGTGGCCTAGGGAGATGATCCAAAGTGTTCCTGAAACTAGACAGTCTGCTCTACAATCCCCCCAGTACATGTTTATTAAAATTGTGCCTCCTTTATTTGATAACACTAGGCTTTTGACCTTGAGTGCATGTTCTGCCTCTGCCTGCCTGGAAGATCTTTGTTGATGATTGACTGTATCATATTACTAACTTAGCAATTCCGGACCTGTGTTGTGTGGTTTCTGGTATCATCTTACTAACGTAGCAGTTCAGGTATTGTTATGTGACTTTTCTGGTATCACCTTACTAACTTAGCGGTTCAGGTATTGTTATGTGACTTTTCTGGTATCATCTCACTAACCTAGCAGTTCAGGTATTGTTATGTCACATTTCTGTTATCATCTTACTAACTTAGCAGTTCAGCTATTGTTATGTCACATTTCTGGTATCATCTTACTAACGTAGCAGTTCAGGTATTGCTATGTGATGTTTCTGGTATCATCTTACTAACTTAGCGATTCCGGAAACATGATGTGTGGTTTCTGGTATCATCTTACTAACTTAGCAATTTAGGGATTGCGATGTGACTTTTCTGGTATCATCTCACTAACTTAGCAGTTCAGGTATTGTTATGTGACATTTCTGGTATCATCTGACTAACGTAGCAGTTCAGGTATTGTTATGTGACATTTCTGGTATC
Source organism: Paramormyrops kingsleyae (assembly GCF_048594095.1). Classification (NCBI taxonomy): domain Eukaryota; kingdom Metazoa; phylum Chordata; class Actinopteri; order Osteoglossiformes; family Mormyridae; genus Paramormyrops; species Paramormyrops kingsleyae. The sequence continues at coordinate 2,366,637 of NW_027325964.1, read as the reverse complement.
ATCTGACTAACTTAGCAGTTCAGGTATTGTTATGTGACATTTCTGGTATTATCTGACTAACGTAGCAGTTCAGGTATTGTTATGTGACATTTCTGGTATCATCTGACTAACTTAGCAGTTCAGGTATTGTTATGTGACATTTCTGGTATCATCTGACTAACGTAGCAGTTCAGGTATTGTTATGTGACTTTTCTGGTATCATCTGACTAACTTAGCAATTCAGGTATTGTGACGTGACTTTTCTGGTATCATCTCACTAACTTAGCAGTTCAGGTATTGCTATGTGACTTTTCTGGTATCATATTACTAACTTAGCAATTACGGCATTGTGATGTGTGTTTTCTGTTATCATCCTACTAACCTAGCACTTCAGGTATTGTGACGTGACTTTTCTGGTATCATCTTACTAACTTAGCAATCCCGGAACTGCGGCGTGACATTTCTGGTATCATCTTACTAATCTAGCAATTCCAGTATTGTGACGTGACTTTTCTGGTATCATCTTACTAACTTAGCACTTTAGTAATTGCGATGTGACAATTCTGTTATCATATTACTAACTTAGCAATTACGGCATTGTGATGTGTGTTTTCTGGTATCATCATATTAACCTAGCACTTCAGGTGTTGTTATGTGACTTTTCTGTTATCATCTCACTAACTTAGCAATTGAGGTATTGTTATGTCACATTTCTGGTATCATCTCACTAACTTAGCAGTTCAGGTAGTGTTATGTGACATTTCTGGTATCATCCTACTAACTTAGCACTTCAGGTATTGTGACGTGACATTTCTGGTATCATCTTACTAATCTAGCGATTCCGGTACTGTGACGTGACATTTCTGGTATCATCTTACTAACTTAGCAATGTCGGAAGTACTAAGTGTTTTCCCGTCTTACTAGGCCTCAAACTAACATTAGGGGGCGCCACGGCCGACCCGTATGACCTACACATCTGACCTTTGGCACGCATAAAGTAGATCAGCTCTGGATCAAGTCTGCCAAGTTTTATGAATGTGACCCTTACGAAAGGCCTACAGTGACCTCTTGAATTTGCTATGGTAGGCAATGTTAAGTGAATGGAGACACCACACCTCTCATTAGACAGGCCATAAGTTCAGGTAGCAGTGACCTAGGAAAATGATTAAAAGTGCTCCTGATACTAGATAGTCTGCTCCTAAATGTAATCTATACATGTCCATTAAAATTATGCCTCCTTAATTTGAATCCAACGCATATTTTATCATTAGTGGCTGCACTTTTTTCACTAGGCCTCAAACTAACATGTGGGGGCGTCACGGCTGAGCCGTACGAGCTAGAGGTCTGAAATTCGGCCTGCACAAACTAGGTATACGTATGAATAAGTGTGCCAAGCCTCATGAACACAGCACTTACCAAAGAGCTATAGTGGGCTGTAGAATTTGCTAAGTTGGGCAATGCAAGTCAATGGGGACATATGAGAGAGTAGGCCGCAAACGAACATGAGGGGCAGTAACGGCCCAGCCGTACGAGCTGCAGGTCTGAAACTCGGTGGAGACATACTAGACGGATGCCTGATGAAGCACGTGCAGCATCATCAGTGCACACCTGACCAAAAAATTTCTGCAATGTTTTTAATATTACAAAACCAACTTTGTTAGTGATATTTCCGGAAACGTGCGTTTTCCGGTTTGACTAACTTAGCAACGTCGGAATTGTGACGTGTGTTTTCTGGTATCATCTTACTAACTTATCAATTACGGCATTGTGACGTGACTTTTCTGGTATCATCTTACTAACTTAGCAATCCCGGAACTGCGGCGTGACATTTCTGGTATCATCTTACTAATCTAGCAATTCCAGTATTGTGACGTGACTTTTCTGGTATCATCTTACTAATCTAGCAATTCCAGTATTGTGACGTGACTTTTCTGGTATCATCTTACTAACTTAGCAATTACGGCATTGTGATGTGTGTTTTCTGGTATCATCATATTAACCTAGCACTTCAGGTGTTGTTATGTGACTTTTCTGGTATCATCTCAATAACGTAGCAGTTCAGGTATTGTTATGTGACTTTTCTGGTATAATCTCACTAACTTAGCAGTTCAGGTATTGTTATGTGACATTTCTGGTATCATCTCACTAACTTAGCGGTTCAGGTATTGTTATGTGACTTTTCTGGTATCATCTCACTAACTTAGCAGTTCAGGTATTGTTATGTCACATTTCTGGTATCATGTCACTAACTTAGCAGTTCAGGTATTGTTATGTGACATTTCTGGTATCATCTCACTAACGTAGCAGTTCAGGTATTGTTATGTGACATTTCTGGTATCATCTCACTAACTTAGCAGTTCAGGTATTGTTATGTGACATTTCTGGTATCATCTCACTAACTTAGCGGTTCAGGTATTGTTATGTGTCTTTTCTGGTATCATCTCACTAACTTAGCGGTTCAGGTATTGTTAGGTGTCTTTTCTGGTATCATCTCACTAACTTAGCAGCTCAGGTATTGTTATGTGACATTTCTGGTATCATATTACTAACTTAGCGATTACAGCATTGTTATGTCACATTTCTGGTATCATATTACTAACTTAGCAATGCCAGCATTGGTATGTCACATTTCTGGTATCATCTCACTAACGTAGCAGTTCAGGTATTGTTATGTGACATTTCTGGTATCATCTTACTAACGTAGCAGTTCAGGTACTGTTATGTGACATTTCTGGTATCATCTTACTAACTTAGCAATTTAGGGATTGCGATGTGACTTTTCTGGTATCATATTACAAACTTAGCATTTTAGTAATTGTTATGTGACTTTTCTGTTATCATCTCACTAACTTAGCAATTGAGGTATTGTTATGTCACATTTCTGGTATCATCTCACTAACTTAGCAGTTCAGGTAGTGTTATGTGACATTTCTGGTATCATCCTACTAACTTAGCACTTCAGGTATTGTGACGTGACATTTCTGGTATCATCTTACTAATCTAGCGATTCCGGTACTGTGACGTGACATTTCTGGTATTATCTTACTAACTTAGCAATGTCGGAAGTACTAAGTGTTTTCCCGTCTTACTAGGCCTCAAACTAACATTAGGGGGCGCCACGGCCGACCCGTATGACCTACACATCTGACCTTTGGCACGCATAAAGTAGATCAGCTCTGGATCAAGTCTGCCAAGTTTTATGAATGTGACCCTTACGAAAGGCCTACAGTGACCTCTTGAATTTGCTATGGTAGGCAATGTTAAGTGAATGGAGACACCACACCTCTCATTAGACAGGCCATAAGTTCAGGTAGCAGTGACCTAGGAAAATGATTAAAAGTGCTCCTGATACTAGATAGTCTGCTCCTAAATGTAATCTATACATGTCCATTAAAATTATGCCTCCTTAATTTGAATCCAACGCATATTTTATCATTAGTGGCTGCACTTTTTTCACTAGGCCTCAAACTAACATGTGGGGGCGTCACGGCTGAGCCGTACGAGCTAGAGGTCTGAAATTCGGCCTGCACAAACTAGGTATACGTATGAATAAGTGTGCCAAGCCTCATGAACGCAGCACTTACCAAAGAGCTATAGTGGGCTGTAGAATTTGCTAAGTTGGGCAATGCAAGTCAATGGGGACATATGAGAGAGTAGGCCGCAAACGAACATGAGGGGCAGTAACGGCCCAGCCGTACGAGCTGCAGGTCTGAAACTCGGTGGAGACATACTAGACGGATGCCTGATGAAGCACGTGCAGCATCATCAGTGCACACCTGACCAAAAAATTTCTGCAATGTTTTTAATATTACAAAACCAACTTTGTTAGTGATATTTCCGGAAACGTGCGTTTTCCGGTTTGACTAACTTAGCAACGTCGGAATTGTGACGTGTGTTTTCTGGTATCATCTTACTAACTTATCAATTACGGCATTGTGACGTGACTTTTCTGGTATCATCTTACTAACTTAGCAATCCCGGAACTGCGGCGTGACATTTCTGGTATCATCTTACTAATCTAGCAATTCCAGTATTGTGACGTGACTTTTCTGGTATCATCTTACTAACTTAGCACTTTAGTAATTGCGATGTGACAATTCTGTTATCATATTACTAACTTAGCAATTACGGCATTGTGATGTGTTTTCTGGTATCATCATATTAACCTAGCACTTCAGGTGTTGTTATGTGACTTTTCTGGTATCATCTCAATAATGTAGCAGTTCAGGTATTGTTATGTGACTTTTCTGGTATCATCTCACTAACTTAGCAGTTCAGGTATTGTTATGTGACATTTCTGGTATCATCTCACTAACTTAGCGGTTCAGGTATTGCTATGTGACGTTTCTGGTATCATATTACTAACCTAGCAATTCCGGAGGTACTAAGTGTTTTCCCCGATCTTACTAGGCCTCAACTAACATTAGGGGGCGTCACGGCCGAACCGTATGACCTACACATCTGACCTTTGGCATGCATACACTAGGTCAGCTCAGGAACAAGTCTGCCACAGGTTTATGACTGTGACCCTTACGAATTGCCTACAGTGACCTCTTGAATTTGCTAAGTTTGGCAGTTCCAGTGCAAGATCAGGGATCAGGTATCATGCATCCCCTGACTTTATTGTGGCCTGGTCGAGTGCATGGTATTAGATGGCCAGTGCATTTCATGTAGCATGGGGGTCTCCAAACCCTTACTCAAACCTCCTTCCTAACCTCAAACTCCTACCCTAACCCCCAACCCACCTCCGGTCCCTAAACCTAACCCTTACCCAAACCCTAACCCCAATTCTCCAGGCCCTAACCCCAAATCCCAACTCCAACCATACTCCTGCCCTAACCCCCAACCCACCTCCGATCCCTAAACTTAACTCTAACCCCATACCCCTTCCCTAACCATAAAACTCCAAACCTTAACCCCAAACCCCTTCCCTAACCCTAAAACTCCAAGCCCTATGGCTCCACGGAGGAGTGACGTAGGACGACGGGTCAAAGTTCACTAGAAACTACGAGTGTTTTCTGGTTTCATTACAATGACTTAGCATTCTCGGAACTGTGAATGATATTTCCTTGTTTCATCAGAATGACTTAGCAATCCCAGAACTGTGATGCGTGTTTTCTTATTAACTTAGCACCTCCGGAACTGTGACGTGTTAGGGTTAGGGACCTACCCAGAATTTCTAAGTAATATTCCGGAATTGCTTATGCCGTTAACATTGCCATGCAACGCAAATTTGGGTGAAGATGTTAATTAGTCCTTGCAGTGGCAATTCTGTCCTTGCCTATGTAAAATCACATGTATTCAAAATTACACAATTGCTAATAAATTAGCAATTGTGAATTTCTTTACTGGGGGGACATACAAATTCCACACATTTGCCACTGGGTGGCATGACTGAGTTTTAAATAATTTTATTCTGCAATTGTTAACTGTAAACTTGGTTTAACTTAGCGATTACAGCATTGTTATGTCACATTTCTGGTATCATATTACTAACTTAGCAATGCCAGCATTGGTATGTCACATTTCTGGTATCATCTCACTAACGTAGCAGTTCAGGTATTGTTATGTGACATTTCTGGTATCATCTTACTAACGTAGCAGTTCAGGTACTGTTATGTGACATTTCTGGTATCATCTTACTAACTTAGCAATTTAGGGATTGCGATGTGACTTTTCTGGTATTATATTACAAACTTAGCATTTTAGTAATTGTTATGTGACTTTTCTGTTATCATCTCACTAACTTAGCAATTGAGGTATTGTTATGTCACATTTCTGGTATCATCTTACTAACCTAGCAGTTCAGGTATTGTTATGTGACATTTCTGGTATCATCTCACTAACTTAGCAATGTCGGAAGTACTAAGTGTTTTCCCGTCTTACTAGGCCTCAAACTAACATTAGGGGGCGTCACGGCCGAACCGTATGACCTACACATCTGACCTTTGGCATGCATAAACTAGATCAGCTCTGGATCAAGTCTGCCAAGTTTTATGAATGTGACCCTTACGAAAGGCCTACAGTGACCTCTTGAATTTGCTATTGTCGGCAATGTTAAGTGAATGGAGACACCACACCTCTCATTAGACAGGCCATAAGTTCAGGTAGCAGTGACTTAGGAAAATGATTAAAAGTGTTCCTGATACTAGATAGTCTGCTCCTAAATGTAACCTATACATGTCCATTAAAATTATGCCTCCTTAATTTGAAACCAACGCATATTTTATCATTAGTGGCTGCACTTTTTTCACTAGGCCTCAAACTAACATGTGGGGGCGTCACGGCTGAGCCGTACGAGCTAGAGGTCTGAAATTCGGCCTGCACAAACTAGGTATACGTATGAATAAGTGTGCCAAGCCTCATGAACGCAGCACTTACCAAAGAGCTATAGTGGGCTGTAGAATTTGCTAAGTTGGGCAATGCAAGTCAATGGGGACATATGAGAGAGTAGGCCGCAAACGAACATGAGGGGCAGTAACGGCCCAGCCGTACGAGCTGCAGGTCTGAAACTCGGTGGAGACATACTAGACGGATGCCTGATGAAGCACGTGCAGCATCATCAGTGCAGACCTGACCAAAAAATTTCTACAATGTTTTTAATATTACAAAACCAACTTTGTTAGTGATATTTCCGGAAACGTGCGTTTTCTGGTTTGACTAACTTAGCAACGGCGGAATTGTGACGTGTGTTTTCTGGTATCATATTACTAACTTAGCACTTCAGGTATTGTGACGTGCCTTTTCTGGTATCATCTTACTAACTTAGCACTGTAGGAATTGCGATGTGACTTTTCTGGTATGATATTACTAACTTAGCAATTACGGCATTGTGATGTGTCTTTTCTGGTATCATCATATTAACCTAGCACTTCAGGTGTTGTTATGTGACTTTTCTGGTATCATCTCAATAACGTAGCAGTTCAGGTATTGTTATGTGTCTTTTCTGGTATCATCTCACTAACTTAGCAGTTCAGGTATTGTTATGTGACATTTCTGGTATCATCTCACTAACTTAGCAGTTCAGGTATTGTTATGTGACATTTCTGGTATCATCTTACTAACTTAGCAATGTCGGGAGTACTAAGTGTTTTCCCGTCTTACTAGGCCTCAAACTAACATTAGGGGGCGTCACGGCCGAACCGTATGACCTACACATCTGACCTTTGGCATGCATTAACTAGATCAGCTCTGGATCAAGTCTGCCAAGTTTTATGAATGTGACCCTTACGAAAGGCCTACAGTGATCTCTTGAATTTGCTATGGTAGGCAAGGCTGTTTAGGCCCGTGTAGGCCTCAAACTAACTTAAGGGGGCATAACTGCACGGCCGTAGAAGCTAGGAAGATGGTTCAAAGTGTTCCTGAAACTAGACGGTCTGCCCTTCAATTGCCCCTATACATGTTTATTAAAGTTGTGCCTCCTTAATTTGAAAATAGACTGTTTCTTTATCTGCCTAGACGGAAGATCTTTAAGCAGATGATCGACTCCCCCTCTCAGACAACGTCACGGGGGGTCACGGCCAAGCCGTACGAGCTAGAGGTCTGAAATTCGGCACGGCAAAACTAGACACCCGCCGGAACGACCGAGCCGAGTTGCGTGACCGTAGCTCGCACCCGTGTCCCGCAGTTAATTTTTAAATTTCAGTATGTAGGCAATGTTAAGTGAATGGCTGCCTTTGACAGGCCATAACTTCACGTAGCAGTGACCTAGGAAGATGATCCAAGATGTTTCTGAAACTGGACAGTGTACTGTACAATCCTCCCTATACATATCCATTAAAATTATGCCTCCTTGATTTGAAATTAGCAGGTGAGTGCCATCAGATGTGGCAATGCCGGAACTGTTAGGCGTAATCCCGTTTCCAGAATTGTCACGACGCATTTCTGGGTCATTAAGTTTTCAATCGACGTCAATTAGGCAATGGCCCCGCGGAGCAGCGACGAAGGACGACGGGTCAAAGTTCACCGTGGACTACGAGCCCCTCCAGAGAAGGCCCTCCATACACCTCTGTTAAAATTATGCCCCCAAGATGCCCCTAGAAGGGGTTTCCCAACATCAAAGAGGACGACTCTGCGCCGTATGAGCGCTCCCCATATTAGAGCCAATCAGCGGATATCTCGGCGGAGGTGCGACGTAGGGGGTCGGGTCGAGGCTCTCCCGACACCGGACTTCGGCGGCGCAAAGTCCCTCCATACATGTCCGTTAGAATTATGCCCCCTACATACGGCAGGAGCACAAGTTGATGATATTTTGCCTCATCTGGGCCAAAAAATGGGGGTAAGGTCCTAGGCCCTCTACCCCATGTCGAAAGGCTGCCGAAGCTCGGAGGGGACGTCATTAGAAAAATGATCATAACTGCAGTTCGCTTAGAGCTAGAGGTCTGAAATTTCGAATACTGACGGAGGAGGGTGGCCTGCATCAGTGACCCCAGTTTTGGAGGTCTAGACCACACGGGGCAGGTTTTATAAACCTTTTAGCGTCTGGTGGTCTCACGGCCGGCCCGTTTCAGCTAGGAGCGTGAGATTTGGCACAGTGGAGCCCCACCGAGGTCTATATCACATACTGGAGAATCAGCGGTCTAGACCTCAGCACTAGGCCGCAAAGTACAAAAAGGTACCTGCGGCCTAGGCCGTGCGACCCAGAGGTCTGGATTTTTTACTGCACACACATGGGAGACTGAAGACCACACCTGTAGAGTTTCAAAGGTGTAGACCTCACAGAACTGTTTTTATAGGCCCTCAAAGTCAGTGAGGTCGGCAATGTTAAGTCAATGGAGGCACCCCACATGTCACTTCTAGGCCCATAACTTCAGCTAGGAGTGGCCTAGGAACACCATTCAAAGTGCTACTAAAACTACAGAGTCTGCCCTTTAATTACATGTATAGATATCACCTTAATTAGCAGATCTTCATGTCAAATAATGGGCTTTACTTTTGGTGACCTTTCGTGACCTTTCCACAAATGCGTCGTGCGGTTCCGGATATGCGCTTTATGGCCTAGGGGGACTTCTGGGGGGCCTACGACTGACCCGTACCACCTATGGGTCTGAAATTCGGCACACGTAAACTAGACGACTTCAGGAATGACCGTGCCCAGTCTGAAGACTGTGGCCCTTACCAAAGTCCCGCAGTGGCCCTTTGAATTTGCCATGGTAGGCAATGTTAAGTGAATGGAGTCCTTTGACAGGGCATAACTACAGGTAGCAGTGGCCTAGGGAGATGATCCAAAGTGTTCCTGAAACTAGACAGTCTGCTGTACAATCCCCCCAATACATGTTTATTAAAATTGTGCCTCCTTAACTTGATAACACTAGGCTTTTGACCTTGAGTGCATGTTCTGCCTCTGCCTGCCTGGAAGATCTTTGTTGATGATTGACTGTATCATATTACTAACTTAGCGGTTCAGGTATTGTTAGGTGTCTTTTCTGGTATCATCTCAGTAACTTAGCAGTTCAGGTATTGTTATGTGACATTTCTGGTATTATATTACTAACTTAGCGATTACAGCATTGTTATGTCACATTTCTGGTATCATATTACTAACTTAGCAATGCCAGCATTGTTATGTCACATTTCTGGTATCATCTCACTAACGTAGCGGTTCAGGTATTGTTATGTGACATTTCTGGTATCATCTCACTAACGTAGCAGTTCAGGTATTGCTATGTGACGTTTCTGGTATCATCTGACTAACTTAGCAGTTCAGGTATTGTTATGTGACTTTTCTGGTATCATCTCACTAACTTAGCAGTTCAGGTATTGTCATGTGACATTTCTGGTATCATCTCACTAACTTAGCGGTTCAGGTATTGTTATGTGACTTTTCTGGTATCATCTCACTAACTTAGCAGTTCAGGTATTGTTATGTCACATTTCTGGTATCATGTCACTAACTTAGCAGTTCAGGTATTGTTATGTGACATTTCTGGTATCATCTCACTAACTTAGCAATTGAGGTATTGTTATGTCACATTTCTGGTATCATCTCACTAACTTAGCAGTTCAGGTAGTGTTATGTGACATTTCTGGTATCATCCTACTAACTTAGCACTTCAGGTATTGTGACGTGACATTTCTGGTATCATCTTACTAATCTAGCGATTCCGGTACTGTGACGTGACATTTCTGGTATCATCTTACTAACTTAGCAATGTCGGAAGTACTAAGTGTTTTCCCGTCTTACTAGGCCTCAAACTAACATTAGGGGGCGCCACGGCCGACCCGTATGACCTACACATCTGACCTTTGGCACGCATAAAGTAGATCAGCTCTGGATCAAGTCTGCCAAGTTTTATGAATGTGACCCTTACGAAAGGCCTACAGTGACCTCTTGAATTTGCTATGGTAGGCAATGTTAAGTGAATGGAGACACCACACCTCTCATTAGACAGGCCATAAGTTCAGGTAGCAGTGACCTAGGAAAATGATTAAAAGTGCTCCTGATACTAGATAGTCTGCTCCTAAATGTAATCTATACATGTCCATTAAAATTATGCCTCCTTAATTTGAAACCAACGCATATTTTATCATTAGTGGCTGCACTTTTTTCACTAGGCCTCAAACTAACATGTGGGGGCGTCACGGCTGAGCCGTACGAGCTAGAGGTCTGAAATTCGGCCTGCACAAACTAGGTATACGTATGAATAAGTGTGCCAAGCCTCATGAACACAGCACTTACCAAAGAGCTATAGTGGGCTGTAGAATTTGCTAAGTTGGGCAATGCAAGTCAATGGGGACATATGAGAGAGTAGGCCGCAAACGAACATGAGGGGCAGTAACGGCCCAGCCGTACGAGCTGCAGGTCTGAAACTCGGTGGAGACATACTAGACGGATGCCTGATGAAGCACGTGCAGCATCATCAGTGCACACCTGACCAAAAAATTTCTACAATGTTTTTAATATTACAAAACCAACTTTGTTAGTGATATTTCCGGAAACGTGCGTTTTCCGGTTTGACTAACTTAGCAACGTCGGAATTGTGACGTGTGTTTTCTGGTATCATCTTACTAACTTATCAATTACGGCATTGTGACGTGACTTTTCTGGTATCATCTTACTAGCTTAGCAATCCCGGAACTGCGGCGTGACATTTCTGGTATCATCTTACTAATCTAGCAATTCCAGTATTGTGACGTGACTTTTCTGGTATCATCTTACTAACTTAGCACTTTAGTAATTGCGATGTGACAATTCTGTTATCATATTACTAACTTAGCAATTACGGCATTGTGATGTGTTTTCTGGTATCATCATATTAACCTAGCACTTCAGGTGTTGTTATGTGACTTTTCTGGTATCATCTCAATAACGTAGCAGTTCAGGTATTGTTATGTGACTTTTCTGGTATCATCTCACTAACTTAGCAGTTCAGGTATTGTTATGTGACATTTCTGGTATCATCTCACTAACTTAGCGGTTCAGGTATTGCTATGTGACGTTTCTGGTATCATATTACTAACCTAGCAATTCCGGAGGTACTAAGTGTTTTCCCCGATCTTACTAGGCCTCAACTAACATTAGGGGGCGTCACGGCCGAACCGTATGACCTACACATCTGACCTTTGGCATGCATACACTAGGTCAGCTCAGGAACAAGTCTGCCACAGGTTTATGACTGTGACCCTTACGAATTGCCTACAGTGACCTCTTGAATTTGCTAAGTTTGGCAGTTCCAGTGCAAGATCAGGGATCAGGTATCATGCATCCCCTGACTTTATTGTGGCCTGGTCGAGTGCATGGTATTAGATGGCCAGTGCATTTCATGTAGCATGGGGGTCTCCAAACCCTTACTCAAACCTCCTTCCTAACCTCAAACTCCTACCCTAACCCCCAACCCACCTCCGGTCCCTAAACCTAACCCTTACCCAAACCCTAACCCCAATTCTCCAGGCCCTAACCCCAAATCCCAACTCCAACCATACTCCTGCCCTAACCCCCAACCCACCTCCGATCCCTAAACTTAACTCTAACCCCAAACCCCTTCCCTAACCATAAAACTCCAAACCTTAACCCCAAACCCCTTCCCTAACCCTAAAACTCCAAGCCCTATGGCTCCACGGAGGAGTGACGTAGGACGACGGGTCAAAGTTCACTAGAAACTACGAGTGTTTTCTGGTTTCATTACAATGACTTAGCATTCTCGGAACTGTGAATGATATTTCCTTGTTTCATCAGAATGACTTAGCAATCCCAGAACTGTGATGCGTGTTTTCTTATTAACTTAGCACCTCCGGAACTGTGACGTGTTAGGGTTAGGGACCTACCCAGAATTTCTAAGTAATATTCCGGAATTGCTTATGCCGTTAACATTGCCATGCAACGCAAATTTGGGTGAAGATGTTAATTAGTCCTTGCAGTGGCAATTCTGTCCTTGCCTATGTAAAATCACATGTATTCAAAATTACACAATTGCTAATAAATTAGCAATTGTGAATTTCTTTACTGGGGGGACATACAAATTCCACACATTTGCCACTGGGTGGCATGACTGAGTTTTAAATAATTTTATTCTGCAATTGTTAACTGTAAACTTGGTTTAACTTAGTGATTTCAGAACTGTGTCGGTTGTTTTCTGGTATCATCTTACTAACCTAGCAGTTCAGGTATTGTTATGTGACATTTCTGGTATCATCTCACTAACTTAGCAATGTCGGAAGTACTAAGTGTTTTCCCGTCTTACTAGGCCTCAAACTAACATTAGGGGGCGTCACGGCCGAACCGTATGACCTACACATCTGACCTTTGGCATGCATAAACTAGATCAGCTCTGGATCAAGTCTGCCAAGTTTTATGAATGTGACCCTTACGAAAGGCCTACAGTGACCTCTTGAATTTGCTATTGTCGGCAATGTTAAGTGAATGGAGACACCACACCTCTCATTAGACAGGCCATAAGTTCAGGTAGCAGTGACTTAGGAAAATGATTAAAAGTGTTCCTGATACTAGATAGTCTGCTCCTAAATGTAACCTATACATGTCCATTAAAATTATGCCTCCTTAATTTGAAACCAACGCATATTTTATCATTAGTGGCTGCACTTTTTTCACTAGGCCTCAAACTAACATGTGGGGGCGTCACGGCTGAGCCGTACGAGCTAGAGGTCTGAAATTCGGCCTGCACAAACTAGGTATACGTATGAATAAGTGTGCCAAGCCTCATGAACGCAGCACTTACCAAAGAGCTATAGTGGGCTGTAGAATTTGCTAAGTTGGGCAATGCAAGTCAATGGGGACATATGAGAGAGTAGGCCGCAAACGAACATGAGGGGCAGTAACGGCCCAGCCGTACGAGCTGCAGGTCTGAAACTCGGTGGAGACATACTAGACGGATGCCTGATGAAGCACGTGCAGCATCATCAGTGCAGACCTGACCAAAAAATTTCTACAATGTTTTTAATATTACAAAACCAACTTTGTTAGTGATATTTCCGGAAACGTGCGTTTTCTGGTTTGACTAACTTAGCAACGGCGGAATTGTGACGTGTGTTTTCTGGTATCATATTACTAACTTAGCACTTCAGGTATTGTGACGTGCCTTTTCTGGTATCATCTTACTAACTTAGCACTGTAGGAATTGCGATGTGACTTTTCTGGTATGATATTACTAACTTAGCAATTACGGCATTGTGATGTGTCTTTTCTGGTATCATCATATTAACCTAGCACTTCAGGTGTTGTTATGTGACTTTTCTGGTATCATCTCAATAACGTAGCAGTTCAGGTATTGTTATGTGTCTTTTCTGGTATCATCTTACTAACTTAGCAGTTCAGGTATTGTTATGTGACATTTCTGGTATCATCTGACTAACTTAGCAGTTCAGGTATTGTTATGTGACATTTCTGGTATCATCTGACTAACGTAGCAGTTCAGGTATTGTTATGTGACTTTTCTGGTATCATCTGACTAACTTAGCAATTCAGGTATTGTGACGTGACTTTTCTGGTATCATCTCACTAACTTAGCAGTTCAGGTATTGCTATGTGACTTTTCTGGTATCATATTACTAACTTAGCAATTACGGCATTGTGATGTGTGTTTTCTGTTATCATCCTACTAACCTAGCACTTCAGGTATTGTGACGTGACTTTTCTGGTATCATCTTACTAACTTAGCAATCCCGGAACTGCGGCGTGACATTTCTGGTATCATCTTACTAATCTAGCAATTCCAGTATTGTGACGTGACTTTTCTGGTATCATCTTACTAACTTAGCACTTTAGTAATTGCGATGTGACAATTCTGTTATCATATTACTAACTTAGCAATTACGGCATTGTGATGTGTGTTTTCTGGTATCATCATATTAACCTAGCACTTCAGGTGTTGTTATGTGACTTTTCTGTTATCATCTCACTAACTTAGCAATTGAGGTATTGTTATGTCACATTTCTGGTATCATCTCACTAACTTAGCAGTTCAGGTAGTGTTATGTGACATTTCTGGTATCATCCTACTAACTTAGCACTTCAGGTATTGTGACGTGACATTTCTGGTATCATCTTACTAATCTAGCGATTCCGGTACTGTGACGTGACATTTCTGGTATCATCTTACTAACTTAGCAATGTCGGAAGTACTAAGTGTTTTCCCGTCTTACTAGGCCTCAAACTAACATTAGGGGGCGCCACGGCCGACCCGTATGACCTACACATCTGACCTTTGGCACGCATAAAGTAGATCAGCTCTGGATCAAGTCTGCCAAGTTTTATGAATGTGACCCTTACGAAAGGCCTACAGTGACCTCTTGAATTTGCTATGGTAGGCAATGTTAAGTGAATGGAGACACCACACCTCTCATTAGACAGGCCATAAGTTCAGGTAGCAGTGACCTAGGAAAATGATTAAAAGTGCTCCTGATACTAGATAGTCTGCTCCTAAATGTAATCTATACATGTCCATTAAAATTATGCCTCCTTAATTTGAATCCAACGCATATTTTATCATTAGTGGCTGCACTTTTTTCACTAGGCCTCAAACTAACATGTGGGGGCGTCACGGCTGAGCCGTACGAGCTAGAGGTCTGAAATTCGGCCTGCACAAACTAGGTATACGTATGAATAAGTGTGCCAAGCCTCATGAACACAGCACTTACCAAAGAGCTATAGTGGGCTGTAGAATTTGCTAAGTTGGGCAATGCAAGTCAATGGGGACATATGAGAGAATAGGCCGCAAACGAACATGAGGGGCAGTAACGGCCCAGCCGTACGAGCTGCAGGTCTGAAACTCGGTGGAGACATACTAGACGGATGCCTGATGAAGCACGTGCAGCATCATCAGTGCACACCTGACCAAAAAATTTCTGCAATGTTTTTAATATTACAAAACCAACTTTGTTAGTGATATTTCCGGAAACGTGCGTTTTCTGGTTTGACTAACTTAGCAACGGCGGAATTGTGACGTGTGTTTTCTGGTATCATATTACTAACTTAGCACTTCAGGTATTGTGACGTGCCTTTTCTGGTATCATCTTACTAACTTAGCACTGTAGGAATTGCGATGTGACTTTTCTGGTATGATATTACTAACTTAGCAATTACGGCATTGTGATGTGTCTTTTCTGGTATCATCATATTAACCTAGCACTTCAGGTGTTGTTATGTGACTTTTCTGGTATCATCTCAATAACGTAGCAGTTCAGGTATTGTTATGTGTCTTTTCTGGTATCATCTCACTAACTTAGCAGTTCAGGTATTGTTATGTGACATTTCTGGTATCATCTCACTAACTTAGCAGTTCAGGTATTGTTATGTGACATTTCTGGTATCATCTTACTAACTTAGCAATGTCGGGAGTACTAAGTGTTTTCCCGTCTTACTAGGCCTCAAACTAACATTAGGGGGCGTCACGGCCGAACCGTATGACCTACACATCTGACCTTTGGCATGCATTAACTAGATCAGCTCTGGATCAAGTCTGCCAAGTTTTATGAATGTGACCCTTACGAAAGGCCTACAGTGATCTCTTGAATTTGCTATGGTAGGCAAGGCTGTTTAGGCCCGTGTAGGCCTCAAACTAACTTAAGGGGGCATAACTGCACGGCCGTAGAAGCTAGGAAGATGGTTCAAAGTGTTCCTGAAACTAGACGGTCTGCCCTTCAATTGCCCCTATACATGTTTATTAAAGTTGTGCCTCCTTAATTTGAAAATAGACTGTTTCTTTATCTGCCTAGACGGAAGATCTTTAAGCAGATGATCGACTCCCCCTCTCAGACAACGTCACGGGGGGTCACGGCCAAGCCGTACGAGCTAGAGGTCTGAAATTCGGCACGGCAAAACTAGACACCCGCCGGAACGACCGAGCCGAGTTGCGTGACCGTAGCTCGCACCCGTGTCCCGCAGTTAATTTTTAAATTTCAGTATGTAGGCAATGTTAAGTGAATGGCTGCCTTTGACAGGCCATAACTTCACGTAGCAGTGACCTAGGAAGATGATCCAAGATGTTTCTGAAACTGGACAGTGTACTGTACAATCCTCCCTATACATATCCATTAAAATTATGCCTCCTTGATTTGAAATTAGCAGGTGAGTGCCATCAGATGTGGCAATGCCGGAACTGTTAGGCGTAATCCCGTTTCCAGAATTGTCACGACGCATTTCTGGGTCATTAAGTTTTCAATCGACGTCAATTAGGCAATGGCCCCGCGGAGCAGCGACGAAGGACGACGGGTCAAAGTTCACCGTGGACTACGAGCCCCTCCAGAGAAGGCCCTCCATACACCTCTGTTAAAATTATGCCCCCAAGATGCCCCTAGAAGGGGTTTCCCAACATCAAAGAGGACGACTCTGCGCCGTATGAGCGCTCCCCATATTAGAGCCAATCAGCGGATATCTCGGCGGAGGTGCGACGTAGGGGGTCGGGTCGAGGCTCTCCCGACACCGGACTTCGGCGGCGCAAAGTCCCTCCATACATGTCCGTTAGAATTATGCCCCCTACATACGGCAGGAGCACAAGTTGATGATATTTTGCCTCATCTGGGCCAAAAAATGGGGGTAAGGTCCTAGGCCCTCTACCCCATGTCGAAAGGCTGCCGAAGCTCGGAGGGGACGTCATTAGAAAAATGATCATAACTGCAGTTCGCTTAGAGCTAGAGGTCTGAAATTTCGAATACTGACGGAGGAGGGTGGCCTGCATCAGTGACCCCAGTTTTGGAGGTCTAGACCACACGGGGCAGGTTTTATAAACCTTTTAGCGTCTGGTGGTCTCACGGCCGGCCCGTTTCAGCTAGGAGCGTGAGATTTGGCACAGTGGAGCCCCACCGAGGTCTATATCACATACTGGAGAATCAGCGGTCTAGACCTCAGCACTAGGCCGCAAAGTACAAAAAGGTACCTGCGGCCTAGGCCGTGCGACCCAGAGGTCTGGATTTTTTACTGCACACACATGGGAGACTGAAGACCACACCTGTAGAGTTTCAAAGGTGTAGACCTCACAGAACTGTTTTTATAGGCCCTCAAAGTCAGTGAGGTCGGCAATGTTAAGTCAATGGAGGCACCCCACATGTCACTTCTAGGCCCATAACTTCAGCTAGGAGTGGCCTAGGAACACCATTCAAAGTGCTACTAAAACTACAGAGTCTGCCCTTTAATTACATGTATAGATATCACCTTAATTAGCAGATCTTCATGTCAAATAATGGGCTTTACTTTTGGTGACCTTTCGTGACCTTTCCACAAATGCGTCGTGCGGTTCCGGATATGCGCTTTATGGCCTAGGGGGACTTCTGGGGGGCCTACGACTGACCCGTACCACCTATGGGTCTGAAATTCGGCACACGTAAACTAGACGACTTCAGGAATGACCGTGCCCAGTCTGAAGACTGTGGCCCTTACCAAAGTCCCGCAGTGGCCCTTTGAATTTGCCATGGTAGGCAATGTTAAGTGAATGGAGTCCTTTGACAGGGCATAACTACAGGTAGCAGTGGCCTAGGGAGATGATCCAAAGTGTTCCTGAAACTAGACAGTCTGCTGTACAATCCCCCCAATACATGTTTATTAAAATTGTGCCTCCTTAACTTGATAACACTAGGCTTTTGACCTTGAGTGCATGTTCTGCCTCTGCCTGCCTGGAAGATCTTTGTTGATGATTGACTGTATCATATTACTAACTTAGCGGTTCAGGTATTGTTAGGTGTCTTTTCTGGTATCATCTCAGTAACTTAGCAGTTCAGGTATTGTTATGTGACATTTCTGGTATTATATTACTAACTTAGCGATTACAGCATTGTTATGTCACATTTCTGGTATCATATTACTAACTTAGCAATGCCAGCATTGTTATGTCACATTTCTGGTATCATCTCACTAACGTAGCGGTTCAGGTATTGTTATGTGACATTTCTGGTATCATCTCACTAACGTAGCAGTTCAGGTATTGCTATGTGACGTTTCTGGTATCATCTGACTAACTTAGCAGTTCAGGTATTGTTATGTGACTTTTCTGGTATCATCTCACTAACTTAGCAGTTCAGGTATTGTCATGTGACATTTCTGGTATCATCTCACTAACTTAGCGGTTCAGGTATTGTTATGTGACTTTTCTGGTATCATCTCACTAACTTAGCAGTTCAGGTATTGTTATGTCACATTTCTGGTATCATGTCACTAACTTAGCAGTTCAGGTATTGTTATGTGACATTTCTGGTATCATCTCACTAACTTAGCAATTGAGGTATTGTTATGTCACATTTCTGGTATCATCTCACTAACTTAGCAGTTCAGGTAGTGTTATGTGACATTTCTGGTATCATCCTACTAACTTAGCACTTCAGGTATTGTGACGTGACATTTCTGGTATCATCTTACTAATCTAGCGATTCCGGTACTGTGACGTGACATTTCTGGTATCATCTTACTAACTTAGCAATGTCGGAAGTACTAAGTGTTTTCCCGTCTTACTAGGCCTCAAACTAACATTAGGGGGCGCCACGGCCGACCCGTATGACCTACACATCTGACCTTTGGCACGCATAAAGTAGATCAGCTCTGGATCAAGTCTGCCAAGTTTTATGAATGTGACCCTTACGAAAGGCCTACAGTGACCTCTTGAATTTGCTATGGTAGGCAATGTTAAGTGAATGGAGACACCACACCTCTCATTAGACAGGCCATAAGTTCAGGTAGCAGTGACCTAGGAAAATGATTAAAAGTGCTCCTGATACTAGATAGTCTGCTCCTAAATGTAATCTATACATGTCCATTAAAATTATGCCTCCTTAATTTGAAACCAACGCATATTTTATCATTAGTGGCTGCACTTTTTTCACTAGGCCTCAAACTAACATGTGGGGGCGTCACGGCTGAGCCGTACGAGCTAGAGGTCTGAAATTCGGCCTGCACAAACTAGGTATACGTATGAATAAGTGTGCCAAGCCTCATGAACACAGCACTTACCAAAGAGCTATAGTGGGCTGTAGAATTTGCTAAGTTGGGCAATGCAAGTCAATGGGGACATATGAGAGAGTAGGCCGCAAACGAACATGAGGGGCAGTAACGGCCCAGCCGTACGAGCTGCAGGTCTGAAACTCGGTGGAGACATACTAGACGGATGCCTGATGAAGCACGTGCAGCATCATCAGTGCACACCTGACCAAAAAATTTCTACAATGTTTTTAATATTACAAAACCAACTTTGTTAGTGATATTTCCGGAAACGTGCGTTTTCCGGTTTGACTAACTTAGCAACGTCGGAATTGTGACGTGTGTTTTCTGGTATCATCTTACTAACTTATCAATTACGGCATTGTGACGTGACTTTTCTGGTATCATCTTACTAGCTTAGCAATCCCGGAACTGCGGCGTGACATTTCTGGTATCATCTTACTAATCTAGCAATTCCAGTATTGTGACGTGACTTTTCTGGTATCATCTTACTAACTTAGCACTTTAGTAATTGCGATGTGACAATTCTGTTATCATATT
Organism: Paramormyrops kingsleyae; assembly: GCF_048594095.1. Classification (NCBI taxonomy): domain Eukaryota; kingdom Metazoa; phylum Chordata; class Actinopteri; order Osteoglossiformes; family Mormyridae; genus Paramormyrops; species Paramormyrops kingsleyae. The sequence goes on along the minus strand of NW_027325964.1, from coordinate 2,346,740 downwards.
ACTAACTTAGCAATTACGGCATTGTGATGTGTTTTCTGGTATCATCATATTAACCTAGCACTTCAGGTGTTGTTATGTGACTTTTCTGGTATCATCTCAATAACGTAGCAGTTCAGGTATTGTTATGTGACTTTTCTGGTATCATCTCACTAACTTAGCAGTTCAGGTATTGTTATGTGACATTTCTGGTATCATCTCACTAACTTAGCGGTTCAGGTATTGCTATGTGACGTTTCTGGTATCATATTACTAACCTAGCAATTCCGGAGGTACTAAGTGTTTTCCCCGATCTTACTAGGCCTCAACTAACATTAGGGGGCGTCACGGCCGAACCGTATGACCTACACATCTGACCTTTGGCATGCATACACTAGGTCAGCTCAGGAACAAGTCTGCCACAGGTTTATGACTGTGACCCTTACGAATTGCCTACAGTGACCTCTTGAATTTGCTAAGTTTGGCAGTTCCAGTGCAAGATCAGGGATCAGGTATCATGCATCCCCTGACTTTATTGTGGCCTGGTCGAGTGCATGGTATTAGATGGCCAGTGCATTTCATGTAGCATGGGGGTCTCCAAACCCTTACTCAAACCTCCTTCCTAACCTCAAACTCCTACCCTAACCCCCAACCCACCTCCGGTCCCTAAACCTAACCCTTACCCAAACCCTAACCCCAATTCTCCAGGCCCTAACCCCAAATCCCAACTCCAACCATACTCCTGCCCTAACCCCCAACCCACCTCCGATCCCTAAACTTAACTCTAACCCCAAACCCCTTCCCTAACCATAAAACTCCAAACCTTAACCCCAAACCCCTTCCCTAACCCTAAAACTCCAAGCCCTATGGCTCCACGGAGGAGTGACGTAGGACGACGGGTCAAAGTTCACTAGAAACTACGAGTGTTTTCTGGTTTCATTACAATGACTTAGCATTCTCGGAACTGTGAATGATATTTCCTTGTTTCATCAGAATGACTTAGCAATCCCAGAACTGTGATGCGTGTTTTCTTATTAACTTAGCACCTCCGGAACTGTGACGTGTTAGGGTTAGGGACCTACCCAGAATTTCTAAGTAATATTCCGGAATTGCTTATGCCGTTAACATTGCCATGCAACGCAAATTTGGGTGAAGATGTTAATTAGTCCTTGCAGTGGCAATTCTGTCCTTGCCTATGTAAAATCACATGTATTCAAAATTACACAATTGCTAATAAATTAGCAATTGTGAATTTCTTTACTGGGGGGACATACAAATTCCACACATTTGCCACTGGGTGGCATGACTGAGTTTTAAATAATTTTATTCTGCAATTGTTAACTGTAAACTTGGTTTAACTTAGTGATTTCAGAACTGTGTCGGTTGTTTTCTGGTATCATCTTACTAACCTAGCAGTTCAGGTATTGTTATGTGACATTTCTGGTATCATCTCACTAACTTAGCAATGTCGGAAGTACTAAGTGTTTTCCCGTCTTACTAGGCCTCAAACTAACATTAGGGGGCGTCACGGCCGAACCGTATGACCTACACATCTGACCTTTGGCATGCATAAACTAGATCAGCTCTGGATCAAGTCTGCCAAGTTTTATGAATGTGACCCTTACGAAAGGCCTACAGTGACCTCTTGAATTTGCTATTGTCGGCAATGTTAAGTGAATGGAGACACCACACCTCTCATTAGACAGGCCATAAGTTCAGGTAGCAGTGACTTAGGAAAATGATTAAAAGTGTTCCTGATACTAGATAGTCTGCTCCTAAATGTAACCTATACATGTCCATTAAAATTATGCCTCCTTAATTTGAAACCAACGCATATTTTATCATTAGTGGCTGCACTTTTTTCACTAGGCCTCAAACTAACATGTGGGGGCGTCACGGCTGAGCCGTACGAGCTAGAGGTCTGAAATTCGGCCTGCACAAACTAGGTATACGTATGAATAAGTGTGCCAAGCCTCATGAACGCAGCACTTACCAAAGAGCTATAGTGGGCTGTAGAATTTGCTAAGTTGGGCAATGCAAGTCAATGGGGACATATGAGAGAGTAGGCCGCAAACGAACATGAGGGGCAGTAACGGCCCAGCCGTACGAGCTGCAGGTCTGAAACTCGGTGGAGACATACTAGACGGATGCCTGATGAAGCACGTGCAGCATCATCAGTGCAGACCTGACCAAAAAATTTCTACAATGTTTTTAATATTACAAAACCAACTTTGTTAGTGATATTTCCGGAAACGTGCGTTTTCTGGTTTGACTAACTTAGCAACGGCGGAATTGTGACGTGTGTTTTCTGGTATCATATTACTAACTTAGCACTTCAGGTATTGTGACGTGCCTTTTCTGGTATCATCTTACTAACTTAGCACTGTAGGAATTGCGATGTGACTTTTCTGGTATGATATTACTAACTTAGCAATTACGGCATTGTGATGTGTCTTTTCTGGTATCATCATATTAACCTAGCACTTCAGGTGTTGTTATGTGACTTTTCTGGTATCATCTCAATAACGTAGCAGTTCAGGTATTGTTATGTGTCTTTTCTGGTATCATCTTACTAACTTAGCAGTTCAGGTATTGTTATGTGACATTTCTGGTATCATCTGACTAACTTAGCAGTTCAGGTATTGTTATGTGACATTTCTGGTATCATCTGACTAACGTAGCAGTTCAGGTATTGTTATGTGACTTTTCTGGTATCATCTGACTAACTTAGCAATTCAGGTATTGTGACGTGACTTTTCTGGTATCATCTCACTAACTTAGCAGTTCAGGTATTGCTATGTGACTTTTCTGGTATCATATTACTAACTTAGCAATTACGGCATTGTGATGTGTGTTTTCTGTTATCATCCTACTAACCTAGCACTTCAGGTATTGTGACGTGACTTTTCTGGTATCATCTTACTAACTTAGCAATCCCGGAACTGCGGCGTGACATTTCTGGTATCATCTTACTAATCTAGCAATTCCAGTATTGTGACGTGACTTTTCTGGTATCATCTTACTAACTTAGCACTTTAGTAATTGCGATGTGACAATTCTGTTATCATATTACTAACTTAGCAATTACGGCATTGTGATGTGTGTTTTCTGGTATCATCATATTAACCTAGCACTTCAGGTGTTGTTATGTGACTTTTCTGTTATCATCTCACTAACTTAGCAATTGAGGTATTGTTATGTCACATTTCTGGTATCATCTCACTAACTTAGCAGTTCAGGTAGTGTTATGTGACATTTCTGGTATCATCCTACTAACTTAGCACTTCAGGTATTGTGACGTGACATTTCTGGTATCATCTTACTAATCTAGCGATTCCGGTACTGTGACGTGACATTTCTGGTATCATCTTACTAACTTAGCAATGTCGGAAGTACTAAGTGTTTTCCCGTCTTACTAGGCCTCAAACTAACATTAGGGGGCGCCACGGCCGACCCGTATGACCTACACATCTGACCTTTGGCACGCATAAAGTAGATCAGCTCTGGATCAAGTCTGCCAAGTTTTATGAATGTGACCCTTACGAAAGGCCTACAGTGACCTCTTGAATTTGCTATGGTAGGCAATGTTAAGTGAATGGAGACACCACACCTCTCATTAGACAGGCCATAAGTTCAGGTAGCAGTGACCTAGGAAAATGATTAAAAGTGCTCCTGATACTAGATAGTCTGCTCCTAAATGTAATCTATACATGTCCATTAAAATTATGCCTCCTTAATTTGAATCCAACGCATATTTTATCATTAGTGGCTGCACTTTTTTCACTAGGCCTCAAACTAACATGTGGGGGCGTCACGGCTGAGCCGTACGAGCTAGAGGTCTGAAATTCGGCCTGCACAAACTAGGTATACGTATGAATAAGTGTGCCAAGCCTCATGAACACAGCACTTACCAAAGAGCTATAGTGGGCTGTAGAATTTGCTAAGTTGGGCAATGCAAGTCAATGGGGACATATGAGAGAATAGGCCGCAAACGAACATGAGGGGCAGTAACGGCCCAGCCGTACGAGCTGCAGGTCTGAAACTCGGTGGAGACATACTAGACGGATGCCTGATGAAGCACGTGCAGCATCATCAGTGCACACCTGACCAAAAAATTTCTGCAATGTTTTTAATATTACAAAACCAACTTTGTTAGTGATATTTCCGGAAACGTGCGTTTTCCGGTTTGACTAACTTAGCAACGTCGGAATTGTGACGTGTGTTTTCTGGTATCATCTTACTAACTTATCAATTACGGCATTGTGACGTGACTTTTCTGGTATCATCTTACTAACTTAGCAATCCCGGAACTGCGGCGTGACATTTCTGGTATCATCTTACTAATCTAGCAATTCCAGTATTGTGACGTGACTTTTCTGGTATCATCTTACTAATCTAGCAATTCCAGTATTGTGACGTGACTTTTCTGGTATCATCTTACTAACTTAGCAATTACGGCATTGTGATGTGTGTTTTCTGGTATCATCATATTAACCTAGCACTTCAGGTGTTGTTATGTGACTTTTCTGGTATCATCTCAATAACGTAGCAGTTCAGGTATTGTTATGTGACTTTTCTGGTATAATCTCACTAACTTAGCAGTTCAGGTATTGTTATGTGACATTTCTGGTATCATCTCACTAACTTAGCGGTTCAGGTATTGTTATGTGACTTTTCTGGTATCATCTCACTAACTTAGCAGTTCAGGTATTGTTATGTCACATTTCTGGTATCATGTCACTAACTTAGCAGTTCAGGTATTGTTATGTGACATTTCTGGTATCATCTCACTAACGTAGCAGTTCAGGTATTGTTATGTGACATTTCTGGTATCATCTCACTAACTTAGCAGTTCAGGTATTGTTATGTGACATTTCTGGTATCATCTCACTAACTTAGCGGTTCAGGTATTGTTATGTGTCTTTTCTGGTATCATCTCACTAACTTAGCGGTTCAGGTATTGTTAGGTGTCTTTTCTGGTATCATCTCACTAACTTAGCAGCTCAGGTATTGTTATGTGACATTTCTGGTATCATATTACTAACTTAGCGATTACAGCATTGTTATGTCACATTTCTGGTATCATATTACTAACTTAGCAATGCCAGCATTGGTATGTCACATTTCTGGTATCATCTCACTAACGTAGCAGTTCAGGTATTGTTATGTGACATTTCTGGTATCATCTTACTAACGTAGCAGTTCAGGTACTGTTATGTGACATTTCTGGTATCATCTTACTAACTTAGCAATTTAGGGATTGCGATGTGACTTTTCTGGTATTATATTACAAACTTAGCATTTTAGTAATTGTTATGTGACTTTTCTGTTATCATCTCACTAACTTAGCAATTGAGGTATTGTTATGTCACATTTCTGGTATCATCTCACTAACTTAGCAGTTCAGGTAGTGTTATGTGACATTTCTGGTATCATCCTACTAACTTAGCACTTCAGGTATTGTGACGTGACATTTCTGGTATCATCTTACTAATCTAGCGATTCCGGTACTGTGACGTGACATTTCTGGTATCATCTTACTAACTTAGCAATGTCGGAAGTACTAAGTGTTTTCCCGTCTTACTAGGCCTCAAACTAACATTAGGGGGCGCCACGGCCGACCCGTATGACCTACACATCTGACCTTTGGCACGCATAAAGTAGATCAGCTCTGGATCAAGTCTGCCAAGTTTTATGAATGTGACCCTTACGAAAGGCCTACAGTGACCTCTTGAATTTGCTATGGTAGGCAATGTTAAGTGAATGGAGACACCACACCTCTCATTAGACAGGCCATAAGTTCAGGTAGCAGTGACCTAGGAAAATGATTAAAAGTGCTCCTGATACTAGATAGTCTGCTCCTAAATGTAATCTATACATGTCCATTAAAATTATGCCTCCTTAATTTGAATCCAACGCATATTTTATCATTAGTGGCTGCACTTTTTTCACTAGGCCTCAAACTAACATGTGGGGGCGTCACGGCTGAGCCGTACGAGCTAGAGGTCTGAAATTCGGCCTGCACAAACTAGGTATACGTATGAATAAGTGTGCCAAGCCTCATGAACACAGCACTTACCAAAGAGCTATAGTGGGCTGTAGAATTTGCTAAGTTGGGCAATGCAAGTCAATGGGGACATATGAGAGAGTAGGCCGCAAACGAACATGAGGGGCAGTAACGGCCCAGCCGTACGAGCTGCAGGTCTGAAACTCGGTGGAGACATACTAGACGGATGCCTGATGAAGCACGTGCAGCATCATCAGTGCACACCTGACCAAAAAATTTCTGCAATGTTTTTAATATTACAAAACCAACTTTGTTAGTGATATTTCCGGAAACGTGCGTTTTCCGGTTTGACTAACTTAGCAACGTCGGAATTGTGACGTGTGTTTTCTGGTATCATCTTACTAACTTATCAATTACGGCATTGTGACGTGACTTTTCTGGTATCATCTTACTAACTTAGCAATCCCGGAACTGCGGCGTGACATTTCTGGTATCATCTTACTAATCTAGCAATTCCAGTATTGTGACGTGACTTTTCTGGTATCATCTTACTAACTTAGCAATTACGGCATTGTGATGTGTGTTTTCTGGTATCATCATATTAACCTAGCACTTCAGGTGTTGTTATGTGACTTTTCTGGTATCATCTCAATAACGTAGCAGTTCAGGTATTGTTATGTGACTTTTCTGGTATCATCTCACTAACTTAGCAGTTCAGGTATTGTTATGTGACATTTCTGGTATCATCTCACTAACTTAGCGGTTCAGGTATTGTTATGTGACTTTTCTGGTATCATCTCACTAACTTAGCAGTTCAGGTATTGTTATGTCACATTTCTGGTATCATGTCACTAACTTAGCAGTTCAGGTATTGTTATGTGACATTTCTGGTATCATCTCACTAACGTAGCAGTTCAGGTATTGTTATGTGACATTTCTGGTATCATCTCACTAACTTAGCAGTTCAGGTATTGTTATGTGACATTTCTGGTATCATCTCACTAACTTAGCGGTTCAGGTATTGTTATGTGTCTTTTCTGGTATCATCTCACTAACTTAGCGGTTCAGGTATTGTTAGGTGTCTTTTCTGGTATCATCTCACTAACTTAGCAGCTCAGGTATTGTTATGTGACATTTCTGGTATCATATTACTAACTTAGCGATTACAGCATTGTTATGTCACATTTCTGGTATCATATTACTAACTTAGCAATGCCAGCATTGGTATGTCACATTTCTGGTATCATCTCACTAACGTAGCAGTTCAGGTATTGTTATGTGACATTTCTGGTATCATCTTACTAACGTAGCAGTTCAGGTACTGTTATGTGACATTTCTGGTATCATCTTACTAACTTAGCAATTTAGGGATTGCGATGTGACTTTTCTGGTATCATATTACAAACTTAGCATTTTAGTAATTGTTATGTGACTTTTCTGTTATCATCTCACTAACTTAGCAATTGAGGTATTGTTATGTCACATTTCTGGTATCATCTCACTAACTTAGCAGTTCAGGTAGTGTTATGTGACATTTCTGGTATCATCCTACTAACTTAGCACTTCAGGTATTGTGACGTGACATTTCTGGTATCATCTTACTAATCTAGCGATTCCGGTACTGTGACGTGACATTTCTGGTATCATCTTACTAACTTAGCAATGTCGGGAGTACTAAGTGTTTTCCCGTCTTACTAGGCCTCAAACTAACATTAGGGGGCGTCACGGCCGAACCGTATGACCTACACATCTGACCTTTGGCATGCATTAACTAGATCAGCTCTGGATCAAGTCTGCCAAGTTTTATGAATGTGACCCTTACGAAAGGCCTACAGTGATCTCTTGAATTTGCTATGGTAGGCAAGGCTGTTTAGGCCCGTGTAGGCCTCAAACTAACTTAAGGGGGCATAACTGCACGGCCGTAGAAGCTAGGAAGATGGTTCAAAGTGTTCCTGAAACTAGACGGTCTGCCCTTCAATTGCCCCTATACATGTTTATTAAAGTTGTGCCTCCTTAATTTGAAAATAGACTGTTTCTTTATCTGCCTAGACGGAAGATCTTTAAGCAGATGATCGACTCCCCCTCTCAGACAACGTCACGGGGGGTCACGGCCAAGCCGTACGAGCTAGAGGTCTGAAATTCGGCACGGCAAAACTAGACACCCGCCGGAACGACCGAGCCGAGTTGCGTGACCGTAGCTCACACCCGTGTCCCGCAGTTAATTTTTAAATTTCAGTATGTAGGCAATGTTAAGTGAATGGCTGCCTTTGACAGGCCATAACTTCACGTAGCAGTGACCTAGGAAGATGATCCAAGATGTTTCTGAAACTGGACAGTGTACTGTACAATCCTCCCTATACATATCCATTAAAATTATGCCTCCTTGATTTGAAATTAGCAGGTGAGTGCCTTCAGATGTGGCAATGCCGGAACTGTTAGGCGTAATCCCGTTTCCAGAATTGTCACGACGCATTTCTGGGTCATTAAGCTTTCAATCGACGTCAATTAGGGAATGGCCCCGCGGAGCAGCGACGAAGGACGACCGGTCAAACTTCGCCGTGAACTACGAGCCCCTCCAGAGAAGGCCCTCCATATACCTCTGTTAAAATTATGCCCCCAAGATACCCCTAGAAGGGGGTTCCCAACATCAAAGAGGACGACTCTGCGCCGTATGAGCGCTCCCCATATCAGAGCCAATCAGCGGATATCTCGGCGGAGGTGCGACGTAGGGGGTCGGGTCGAGGCTCTCCCGACACCGGACGTCGGCGGCGCAAAGTCCCTCCATACATGTCCGTTAGAATTATGCCCCCTACATACGGCAGGAGCACAAGTTGATAATATTTTGCCTCATCTGGGCCAAAAAATGGGGGTAAGGTCCTAGGCCCTCTACCCCATGTCGAAAGGCTGCCGAAGCTCGGAGGGGACGTCATTAGAAAAATGATCATAACTGCAGTTCGCTTAGAGCTAGAGGTCTGAAATTTGGAATACTGACGGAGGAGGGTGGCCTGCATCAGTGACCCGAATTTTGGAGGTCTAGACCACACGGGGCAGGTTTTATTAACCCTTTAGCGTCTGGTGGTCTCACGGCCGGCCCGTTTGAGCTAGGAGCGTGAGATTTGGCACAGTGGAGCCCCACCGAGGTCTATATCACATACTGGAGAATCAGCGGTCTAGACCTCAGCACTAGGCCGCAAAGTACAAAAAGGTACCTGCGGCCTAGGCCGTGCGACCCAGAGGTCTGGATTTTTTACTGCACACACATGGGAGACTGAAGACCACACCTGTAGAGTTTCAAAGGTGTAGACCTCACAGAACTGTTTTTATAGGCCCTCAAAGTCAGTGAGGTCGGCAATGTTAAGTCAATGGAGGCACCCCACCTGTCACTTCTAGGCCCATAACTTCAGCTAGGAGTGGCCTAGGAACACCATTCAAAGTGCTACTAAAACTACAGAGTCTGCCCTTTAATTTCATGTATAGATATCACCTTAATTAGCAGATCTTCATGTCAAACAATGGGCTTTACTTTTGGTGACCTTTCGTGACCTTTCCACAAATGCGTCGTGCGGTTCCGGATATGCGCTTTATGGCCTAGGGGGACTTCTGGGGGGCCTACGACTGACCCGTACCACCTATGGGTCTGAAATTCGGCACACGTAAACTAGACGCCTTCAGGAATGACCGTGCCCAGTCTGAAGACTGTGGCCCTTACCAAAGTCCCGCAGTGGCCCTTTGAATTTGCTACGGTAGGCAATGTTAAGTGAATGGAGTCCTTTGACAGGGCATAACTACAGGTAGCAGTGGCCTAGGGAGATGATCCAAAGTGTTCCTGAAACTAGACAGTCTGCTCTACAATCCCCCCAATACATGTTTATTAAAATTGTGCCTCCTTAACTTGATAACACTAGGCTTTTGACCTTGAGTGCATGTTCTGCCTCTGCCTGCCTGGAAGATCTTTGTTGATGATTGACTGTATCATATTACTAACTTAGCAATAACGGAACTGTGTTGTGTGGTTTCTGGTATCATCTGACTAACTTAGCAGTTCAGGTATTGTTATGTGACATTTCTGGTATCATCTGACTAACTTAGCGGTTCAGGTATTGTTATGTGACATTTCTGGTATCATCTTACTAACTTAGCAGTTCAGGTATTGTTATGTGACATTTCTGGTATCATCTCACTAACTTAGCAATGTCGGAAGTACTAAGTGTTTTCCCGTCTTACTAGGCCTCAAACTAACATTAGGGGGCGTCACGGCCGAACCGTATGACCTACACATCTGACCTTTGGCATGCATAAACTAGATCAGCTCTGGATCAAGTCTGCCAAGTTTTATGAATGTGACCCTTACGAAAGGCCTACAGTGACCTCTTGAATTTGCTATTGTCGGCAATGTTAAGTGAATGGAGACACCACACCTCTCATTAGACAGGCCATAACTTCAGGTAGCAGTGACCTAGGAAAATGATTAAAAGTGCTCCTGATACTAGACAGTCTGCACCTAAATGTAATCTATACATGTCCATTAAAATTATGCCTCCTTAATTTGAAACCAACGCACATTTTATCATTAGTGGCTGCACTTTTTTCACTAGGCCTCAAACTAACATGTGGGGGCGTCACGGCTGAGCCGTACGAGCTAGGGGTCTGAAATTCGGCCTGCACAAACTAGTTATACGTATGAATAAGTGTGCCAAGCCTCATGAACGCAGCACTTACCAAAGAGCTATAGTGGGCCGTAGAATTTGCTAAGTTGGGCAATGCAAGTCAATGGGGACATATGAGAGAGTAGGCCGCAAACGAACATGAGGGGCAGTAACGGCCCAGCCGTACGAGCTGCAGGTCTGAAACTCGGTGGAGACATACTAGACGGATGCCTGATGAAGCACGTGCAGCATCATCAGTGCAAACCTGACCAAAAAATTTCTACAATGTTTTTAATATTACAAAACCAACTTTGTTAGTGATATTTCCGGAAACGTGCGTTTTCCGGTTTGACTAACTTAGCAACGTCGGAATTGCGACGTGTGTTTTCTGGTATCATCTTACTAACTTATCAATTACGGCATTGTGACGTGACTTTTCTGGTATCATCTTACTAACTTAGCAATCCCGGAACTGCGGCGTGACATTTCTGGTATCATCTTACTAATCTAGCAATTCCAGTATTGTGACGTGACTTTTCTGGTATCATCTTACTAACTTAGCACTTTAGTAATTGCGATGTGACAATTCTGTTATCATATTACTAACTTAGCAATTACGGCATTGTGATGTGTGTTTTCTGGTATCATCATATTAACCTAGCACTTCAGGTGTTGTTATGTGACTTTTCTGGTATCATCTCAATAACGTAGCAGTTCAGGTATTGTTATGTGACTTTTCTGGTATCATCTCACTAACTTAGCAGTTCAGGTATTGTTATGTGACATTTCTGGTATCATCTCACTAACTTAGCAGTTCAGGTATTGTTATGTGACATTTCTGGTATCATCTCACTAACTTAGCGGTTCAGGTATTGTTATGTGACTTTTCTGGTATCATCTCACTAACTTAGCAGTTCAGGTATTGTTATGTCACATTTCTGGTATCATGTCACTAACTTAGCAGTTCAGGTATTGTTATGTGACATTTCTGGTATCATCTCACTAACGTAGCAGTTCAGGTATTGTTATGTGACATTTCTGGTATCATCTGACTAACCTAGCAGTTCAGGTATTGGTATGTGACATTTCTGGTATCATCTGACTAACTTAGCGGTTCAGGTATTGTCATGTGACATTTCTGGTATCATCTGACTAACTTAGCAGTTCAGGTATTGTTATGTGACATTTCTGGTATCATCTGACTAACGTAGCGGTTCAGGTATTGTTATGTGACATTTCTGGTATCATCTCACCAACGTAGCACTTTAGGAATTGCGATGTGACTTTTCTGGTATCATATTACTAACATAGCAATTATGGCATTGTGATGTGTGGTTTCTGGTATCATCTGACTAACCTAGCAGTTCAGGTATTGGTATGTGACATTTCTGGTATCATCTGACTAACCTAGCAGTTCAGGTAGTGTTATGTGACATTTCTGGTATCATCTTACTAACTTAGCAGTTCAGGTATTGTTATGTCACATTTCTGGTATCATCTCACTAACTTAGCAGTTCAGGTATTGCTATGTGACTTTTCTGGTATCATATTACTAACTTAGCAATTACGGCATTGTGATGTGTGTTTTCTGTTATCATCCTACTAACCTAGCACTTCAGGTATTGTGACGTGACTTTTCTGGTATCATCTTACTAACTTAGCAACTTCGGTATTGCGATATGTCCTTTTCACTAACTTAACTCCGGAATTGCAATGTACCTTTTATGGGTTCATTTGACTATTACAAACCGGTAAGACACTATGACTTGTCTAGTGACCAATATGCAAAACAAAGAAGTCAGACAATGATTTAACTTAACAATCTTTTATTAAACTTAACAGCATCTTCATAAAATCTAACTTTGATGGACTGGAGCAGTCGGCACCACTGCATCCTCAGGCCTGAAATTTAGGCAGACAGCAGACACATCAATCACCAGCGACAGCAACTATAACAGTAAAGCAATAGTATTGGCAGTAGCACATTAGCTTTTTCAACATTTTGATGCAGCTTACTTCAGCAAATTCTTCAAAACATAGCTGACATCGAGCAGACTGGCCTTCAACTGTTTCATCGTCCTTAGCAGTTGAGGATCGTCTTTCACAAATGGGCTGTTCTGAATGGTAAGTATTTAATCAGTGTAATGTTTTTAATTTTAAACAACTACTGAAATTAAATTAAAGTGTTCTTACAGTGTCCTCATCGATTGTATGATTCCAGTCTTCAATATCAGCCAGGATAGATTTCAAACTTTCAGATTCTGTCTTTAATCAATGAAGACAAACATATGTTTAATAACAGCATATGCATTGATTTATATATATATAGACAAGAACTTTAATCATGTATGTTTTTAGTTTTACCTCTGCATGTATCAATCACAATAAATTGTTGTTACTTACTTCAGCCTCTTCATCTTTACGTTTCGGAGTTGACTCACATTCTTCATCTACTGGTTTGTCAGTTTTACTGGTCCTCTTTGCCATGCTGATGATGATTATCCTGGAAAAGATTAAAGTTAGTCTTTTATATCTCATCAATTGCAATATATGGCACTACAGAATACAAGCCACCACAAAGTCTCTTAGACTGACTCTGATTGACACACAACCCTTTCCGTAATTGCATTCTCCAGCGTGAAGCGTCATAGCATTGCCGTAATTACGTTATAGCATTTCCGTAATTGCATCATCTAGCATGAAGCTTCATAGCATTGCCAGAATTCCGTTATAACATTTCCAGAATTGCATCATCTAGCGTCAAGCTTCATAGCATTGCCGTAATTTCATTGTAGCATTTCTGAAATTGCATTATCTAGCATGAAGCTTCATAGAATTTCCGAATTACGTCAAGAACCTTCTAGAAGTTTCTAAGCATTGGAAAAACATCAATAGACTTGATTATAAGTCAAATGCAATAATATGCATAAGTACCTGCACGTTTTTAATCTTCATTAGCCTATCAAACAATTTTCAGTCACCGTTATTTGACGGGTGCAGCGGTTTTCGATAATAACATTCGAAAATTATAGTCTAACGGTTTCACTATGAAAAACAGTGAGATGGCTTAAAACTTATTGTAGAAGACTAAATGCTACTAAAGAAAGGTTTTACATTACCAAATAATGCTTCTAAAAGTTATGCTTGCCAGATGCACGTCTAAACAGCTTTCCAATGTGTTTGTGAGCTCGTAAAATATTACAGAGACTTTTATACTGAACCACCGACTCACATGACCAAAGTCTATGAATATATTTGCATATCATGAATAAATCATTGACAGATATGTTTCATTACACTAACTTTCTGGACTTAGCAATTTCGGAAGTGCGATGTGTGGTTTCTGGTATCATCTTACTAACTTAGCAGATTAGGAATTGTTATGTGACTTTTCTGGTACCATCTTACTAACTTAGCAGTTCAGATATTGCTATGTGACTTTTCTGGTATCATATTACTAACTTAGCAGATTAGGAATTGTTATGTGACTTTTCTGGTATCATCTTACTAACTTAGCAATTCAGGTATTCCTGTGACATTTCTGGTATCATCTGACTAACTTAGCGGTTCAGGTATTGTTATGTGACATTTCTGGTATCATCTCACTAACTTAGCAGTTCAGGTATTGTTATGTGACATTTCTGGTATCATCTCACTAACGTAGCAGTTCAGGTAATGTTATGTGTCTTTTCCGGTATCATCTCACTAACTTAGCAGTTCAGGTATTGTTATGTGTCTTTTCCGGTATCATCTCACTAACTTAGCAATGTCGGAACTGTGATGTGACATTTCTGGTATCATCTCACTAACTTATCAGTTCAGGTATTGGTATGTGTCTTTTCCGGTATCATCTCACTAACTTAGCAATGTCGGAACTGTCATGTGACATTTCTGGTATCATCTGACTAACTTAGCAGTTCAGGTAATGTTATGTCACATTTCTGGTATCATCTCACTAACTTAGCAGTACAGGTATTGTTATGTGACATTTCTGGTATCATCTGACTAACTTAGCAGTTCAGGTATTGTTATGTCTTTTCCGGTATCATCTCACTAACTTAGCAGTTCAGGTATTGTTATGTGACATTTCTGGTATCATCTCACTAACTTAGCAGTTCAGGTATTGTTATGTGACATTTCTGGTATCATCTCACTAACGTAGCAGTTCAGGTATTGTTATGTGACATTTCTGGTATCATCTTACTAACTTAGCATATTAGGAATTGTTATGTGACTTTTCTGTTATCGTCTTACTAACTTAGCGATTCCGGAATCATGATGTGTGGTTTCTGGTATCATCTTACTAACTTAGCACTTTATGGATTGTTATGTGACTTTTCTGTTATCATCTTACTAACTTAGCAATTCTGGTACTGTTATGTGACTTTTCTGGTATCATCTCACTAACTTAGCAGTTCAGGTATTGTTATGTCACATTTCTGGTATCATCTCACTAACTTAGCAGTTCAGGTATTGTTATGTGACATTTCTGGTATCATCTGACTAACTTAGCAGTTCAGGTATTGCCATGTAACTTTTCTGGTACCATCTTACTAACTTAGCAGTTCAGGTATTGTTATGTGTCTTTTCCGGTATCATCTTACTAACTTAGCAATGTCGGAACTGTCATGTGACATTTCTGGTATCATCTGACTAACTTAGCAGTTCAGGTAATGTTATGTCACATTTCTGGTATCATCTCACTAACTTAGCAGTACAGGTATTGTTATGTGACATTTCTGGTATCATCTGACTAACTTAGCAGTTCAGGTATTGTTATGTGTCTTTTCCGGTATCATCTCACTAACTTAGCAGTTCAGGTATTGTTATGTGACATTTCTGGTATCATCTCACTAACTTAGCAGTTCAGGTATTGTTATGTGACTTTTCTGATATCATCTCACTAACTTAGCAGTTCAGGTATTGTTATGTCACATTTCTGTTATCATCTCACTAACTTAGCAGTTCAGGTATTGTTATGTGACATTTCTGGTATCATCTTACTAACTTAGCAGTTCAGGTATTGTTATGTGGCATTTCTGGTATCATCTCACTAACTTAGCAGTTCAGGTATTGTTATGTGACATTTCTGGTATCATCTTACTAACTTAGCAGTTCAGGTATTGCTATGTGACTTTTCTGGTACCATCTTACTAACTTAGCGATTCAGGTATTGTTATGTGACTTTTCTGGTACCATCTTACTAACGTAGCAGATTAGGAATTGTTATGTGACTTTTCTGGTATCATCTTACTAACTTAGCAGTTCAGGTATTGTTATGTGACATTTCTGGTATCATCTCACTAACTTAGCGGTTCAGGTATTGCTATGTGACGTTTCTGGTATCATATTACTAACCTAGCAATTCCGGAGGTACTAAGTGTTTTCCCCGATCTTACTAGGCCTCAACTAACATTAGGGGGCGTCACGGCCGAACCGTATGACCTACACATCTGACCTTTGGCATGCATACACTAGGTCAGCTCAGGAACAAGTCTGCCACAGGTTTATGACTGTGACCCTTACGAATTGCCTACAGTGACCTCTTGAATTTGCTAAGATTGGCAGTTCCAGTGCAAGATCAGGGATCAGGTATCATGCATCCCCTGACTTTATTGTGGCCTGGTCGAGTGCATGGTATTAGATGGCCAGTGCATTTCATGTAGCATGGGGGTCTCCAAACCCTTACTCAAACCTCCTTCCTAACCTCAAACTCCTACCCTAACCCCCAACCCACCTCCGGTCCCTAAACCTAACCCTTACCCAAACCCTAACCCCAATTCTCCAGGCCCTAACCCCAAATCCCAACTCCAACCATACTCCTGCCCTAACCCCCAACCCACCTCCGATCCCTAAACTTAACTCTAACCCCAAACCCCTTCCCTAACCATAAAACTCCAAACCTTAACCCCAAACCCCTTCCCTAACCCTAAAACTCCAAGCCCTATGGCTCCACGGAGGAGTGACGTAGGACGACGGGTCAAAGTTCACTAGAAACTACGAGTGTTTTCTGGTTTCATTACAATGACTTAGCATTCTCGGAACTGTGAATGATATTTCCTTGTTTCATCAGAATGACTTAGCAATCCCAGAACTGTGATGCGTGTTTTCTTATTAACTTAGCACCTCCGGAACTGTGACGTGTTAGGGTTAGGGACCTACCCAGAATTTCTAAGTAATATTCCGGAATTGCTTATGCCGTTAACATTGCCATGCAACGCAAATTTGGGTGAAGATGTTAATTAGTCCTTGCAGTGGCAATTCTGTCCTTGCCTATGTAAAATCACATGTATTCAAAATTCCACAATTGCTAATAAATTAGCAATTGTGAATTTCTTTACTGGGGGGACATACAAATTCCACACATTTGCCACTGGGTGGCATGACTGAGTTTTAAATAATTTTATTCTGCAATTGTTAACTGTAAACTTGGTTTAACTTAGTGATTTCAGAACTGTGTCGGTTGTTTTCTGGTATCATCTTACTAACCTAGCAGTTCAGGTATTGTTATGTGACATTTCTGGTATCATCTCACTAACTTAGCAATGTCGGAAGTACTAAGTGTTTTCCCGTCTTACTAGGCCTCAAACTAACATTAGGGGGCGTCACGGCCGAACCGTATGACCTACACATCTGACCTTTGGCATGCATAAACTAGATCAGCTCTGGATCAAGTCTGCCAAGTTTTATGAATGTGACCCTTACGAAAGGCCTACAGTGACCTCTTGAATTTGCTATTGTCGGCAATGTTAAGTGAATGGAGACACCACACCTCTCATTAGACAGGCCATAAGTTCAGGTAGCAGTGACTTAGGAAAATGATTAAAAGTGTTCCTGATACTAGATAGTCTGCTCCTAAATGTAACCTATACATGTCCATTAAAATTATGCCTCCTTAATTTGAAACCAACGCATATTTTATCATTAGTGGCTGCACTTTTTTCACTAGGCCTCAAACTAACATGTGGGGGCGTCACGGCTGAGCCGTACGAGCTAGAGGTCTGAAATTCGGCCTGCACAAACTAGGTATACGTATGAATAAGTGTGCCAAGCCTCATGAACGCAGCACTTACCAAAGAGCTATAGTGGGCTGTAGAATTTGCTAAGTTGGGCAATGCAAGTCAATGGGGACATATGAGAGAGTAGGCCGCAAACGAACATGAGGGGCAGTAACGGCCCAGCCGTACGAGCTGCAGGTCTGAAACTCGGTGGAGACATACTAGACGGATGCCTGATGAAGCACGTGCAGCATCATCAGTGCAGACCTGACCAAAAAATTTCTACAATGTTTTTAATATTACAAAACCAACTTTGTTAGTGATATTTCCGGAAACGTGCGTTTTCTGGTTTGACTAACTTAGCAACGGCGGAATTGTGACGTGTGTTTTCTGGTATCATATTACTAACTTAGCACTTCAGGTATTGTGACGTGCCTTTTCTGGTATCATCTTACTAACTTAGCACTGTAGGAATTGTGATGTGTCTTTTCTGGTATCATCATATTAACCTAGCACTTCAGGTGTTGTTATGTGACTTTTCTGGTATCATCTCAATAACGTAGCAGTTCAGGTATTGTTATGTGTCTTTTCTGGTATCATCTCACTAACTTAGCAGTTCAGGTATTGTTATGTGACATTTCTGGTATCATCTTACTAACGTAGCAGTTCAGGTATTGTTATGTGACTTTTCTGATATCATCTCACTAACTTAGCAGTTCAGGTATTGTTATGTCACATTTCTGTTATCATCTCACTAACTTAGCAGTTCAGGTATTGTTATGTGACATTTCTGGTATCATCTTACTAACTTAGCAGTTCAGGTATTGTTATGTGGCATTTCTGGTATCATCTCACTAACTTAGCAGTTCAGGTATTGTTATGTGACATTTCTGGTATCATCTTACTAACTTAGCAGTTCAGGTATTGCTATGTGACTTTTCTGGTACCATCTTACTAACTTAGCGATTCAGGTATTGTTATGTGACTTTTCTGGTACCATCTTACTAACGTAGCAGATTAGGAATTGTTATGTGACTTTTCTGGTATCATCTTACTAACTTAGCAGTTCAGGTATTGTTATGTGACATTTCTGGTATCATCTCACTAACTTAGCAGTTCAGGTATTGTTATGTGACATTTCTGGTATCATCTTACTAACTTAGCAATGTCGGGAGTACTAAGTGTTTTCCCGTCTTACTAGGCCTCAAACTAACATTAGGGGGCGTCACGGCCGAACCGTATGACCTACACATCTGACCTTTGGCATGCATTAACTAGATCAGCTCTGGATCAAGTCTGCCAAGTTTTATGAATGTGACCCTTACGAAAGGCCTACAGTGATCTCTTGAATTTGCTATGGTAGGCAAGGCTGTTTAGGCCCCAAACTAACTTAAGGGGGCATAACTGCACGGCCGTAGAAGCTAGGAAGATGGTTCAAAGTGTTCCTGAAACTAGACGGTCTGCCCTTCAATTGCCCCTATACATGTTTATTAAAGTTGTGCCTCCTTAATTTGAAAATAGACTGTTTCTTTATCTGCCTAGACGGAAGATCTTTAAGCAGATGATCGACTCCCCCTCTCAGACAACGTCACGGGGGGTCACGGCCAAGCCGTACGAGCTAGAGGTCTGAAATTCGGCACGGCAAAACTAGACACCCGCCGGAACGACCGAGCCGAGTTGCGTGACCGTAGCTCGCACCCGTGTCCCGCAGTTAATTTTTAAATTTCAGTATGTAGGCAATGTTAAGTGAATGGCTGCCTTTGACAGGCCATAACTTCACGTAGCAGTGACCTAGGAAGATGATCCAAGATGTTTCTGAAACTGGACAGTGTACTGTACAATCCTCCCTATACATATCCATTAAAATTATGCCTCCTTGATTTGAAATTAGCAGGTGAGTGCCTTCAGATGTGGCAATGCCGGAACTGTTAGGCGTAATCCCGTTTCCAGAATTGTCACGACGCATTTCTGGGTCATTAAGCTTTCAATCGACGTCAATTAGGGAATGGCCCCGCGGAGCAGCGACGAAGGACGACCGGTCAAACTTCGCCGTGAACTACGAGCCCCTCCAGAGAAGGCCCTCCATACACCTCTGTTAAAATTATGCCCCCAAGATGCCCGTAGAAGGGGTTTCCCAACATCAAAGAGGACCACTCTGCGCCGTATGAGCGCTCCCCATATTAGAGCCAATTAGCGGATATCTCGGCGGAGGTGCGACGTAGGGGGTCGGGTCGAGGCTCTCCCGACACCGGACGCCGGCGGCGCAAAGTCCCTCCATATATGTCCGTTAGAATTATGCCCCCTACATACGGCAGGAGCACAAGTTGATGATATTTTGCCTCATCTGGGCCAAAAAATGGGGGTAAGGTCCTAGGCCCTCTACCCCATGTCGAAAGGCTGCCGAAGCTCGGAGGGGACGTCATTAGAAAAATGATCATAACTGCAGTTCGCTTAGAGCTAGAGGTCTGAAATTTGGAATACTGACGGAGGAGGGTGGCCTGCATCAGTGACCCGAATTTTGGAGGTCTAGACCACACGGGGCAGGTTTTATTAACCCTTTAGCGTCTGGTGGTCTCACGGCCGGCCCGTTTGAGCTAGGAGCGTGAGATTTGGCACAGTGGAGCCCCACCGAGGTCTATATCACATACTGGAGAATCAGCGGTCTAGACCTCAGCACTAGGCCGCAAAGTACAAAAAGGTACCTGCGGCCTAGGCCGTGCGACCCAGAGGTCTGGATTTTTTACTGCACACACATGGGAGACTGAAGACCACACCTGTAGAGTTTCAAAGGTGTAGACCTCACAGAACTGTTTTTATAGGCCCTCAAAGTCAGTGAGGTCGGCAATGTTAAGTCAATGGAGGCACCCCACCTGTCACTTCTAGGCCCATAACTTCAGCTAGGAGTGGCCTAGGAACACCATTCAAAGTGCTACTAAAACTACAGAGTCTGCCCTTTAATTTCATGTATAGATATCACCTTAATTAGCAGATCTTCATGTCAAACAATGGGCTTTACTTTTGGTGACCTTTCGTGACCTTTCCACAAATGCGTCGTGCGGTTCCGGATATGCGCTTTATGGCCTAGGGGGACTTCTGGGGGGCCTACGACTGACCCGTACCACCTATGGGTCTGAAATTCGGCACACGTAAACTAGACGCCTTCAGGAATGACCGTGCCCAGTCTGAAGACTGTGGCCCTTACCAAAGTCCCGCAGTGGCCCTTTGAATTTGCTACGGTAGGCAATGTTAAGTGAATGGAGTCCTTTGACAGGGCATAACTACAGGTAGCAGTGGCCTAGGGAGATGATCCAAAGTGTTCCTGAAACTAGACAGTCTGCTCTACAATCCCCCCAATACATGTTTATTAAAATTGTGCCTCCTTAACTTGATAACACTAGGCTTTTGACCTTGAGTGCATGTTCTGCCTCTGCCTGCCTGGAAGATCTTTGTTGATGATTGACTGTATCATATTACTAACTTAGCAATAACGGAACTGTGTTGTGTGGTTTCTGGTATCATCTGACTAACTTAGCAGTTCAGGTATTGTTATGTGACATTTCTGGTATCATCTGACTAACTTAGCGGTTCAGGTATTGTTATGTGACATTTCTGGTATCATCTTACTAACTTAGCGGTTCAGGTATTGTTATGTGACATTTCTGGTATCATCTCACTAACTTAGCAATGTCGGAAGTACTAAGTGTTTTCCCGTCTTACTAGGCCTCAAACTAACATTAGGGGGCGTCACGGCCGAACCGTATGACCTACACATCTGACCTTTGGCATGCATAAACTAGATCAGCTCTGGATCAAGTCTGCCAAGTTTTATGAATGTGACCCTTACGAAAGGCCTACAGTGACCTCTTGAATTTGCTATTGTCGGCAATGTTAAGTGAATGGAGACACCACACCTCTCATTAGACAGGCCATAACTTCAGGTAGCAGTGACCTAGGAAAATGATTAAAAGTGCTCCTGATACTAGACAGTCTGCACCTAAATGTAATCTATACATGTCCATTAAAATTATGCCTCCTTAATTTGAAACCAACGCACATTTTATCATTAGTGGCTGCACTTTTTTCACTAGGCCTCAAACTAACATGTGGGGGCGTCACGGCTGAGCCGTACGAGCTAGGGGTCTGAAATTCGGCCTGCACAAACTAGTTATACGTATGAATAAGTGTGCCAAGCCTCATGAACGCAGCACTTACCAAAGAGCTATAGTGGGCCGTAGAATTTGCTAAGTTGGGCAATGCAAGTCAATGGGGACATATGAGAGAGTAGGCCGCAAACGAACATGAGGGGCAGTAACGGCCCAGCCGTACGAGCTGCAGGTCTGAAACTCGGTGGAGACATACTAGACGGATGCCTGATGAAGCACGTGCAGCATCATCAGTGCAGACCTGACCAAAAAATTTCTACAATGTTTTTAATATTACAAAACCAACTTTGTTAGTGATATTTCCGGAAACGTGCGTTTTCTGGTTTGACTAACTTAGCAACGGCGGAATTGTGACGTGTGTTTTCTGGTATCATATTACTAACTTAGCACTTCAGGTATTGTGACGTGCCTTTTCTGGTATCATCTTACTAACTTAGCACTGTAGGAATTGCGATGTGACTTTTCTGGTATGATATTACTAACTTAGCAATTACGGCATTGTGATGTGTGTTTTCTGGTATCATCATATTAACCTAGCACTTCAGGTGTTGTTATGTGACTTTTCTGGTATCATCTCAATAACGTAGCAGTTCAGGTATTGTTATGTGTCTTTTCTGGTATCATCTCACTAACTTAGCAGTTCAGGTATTGTTATGTGACATTTCTGGTATCATCTCACTAACTTAGCAGTTCAGGTATTGTTATGTGACTTTTCTGATATCATCTCACTAACTTAGCAGTTCAGGTATTGTTATGTCACATTTCTGTTATCATCTCACTAACTTAGCAGTTCAGGTATTGTTATGTGACATTTCTGGTATCATCTTACTAACTTAGCAATGTCGGGAGTACTAAGTGTTTTCCCGTCTTACTAGGCCTCAAACTAACATTAGGGGGCGTCACGGCCGAACCGTATGACCTACACATCTGACCTTTGGCATGCATTAACTAGATCAGCTCTGGATCAAGTCTGCCAAGTTTTATGAATGTGACCCTTACGAAAGGCCTACAGTGATCTCTTGAATTTGCTATGGTAGGCAAGGCTGTTTAGGCCCGTGTAGGCCTCAAACTAACTTAAGGGGGCATAACTGCACGGCCGTAGAAGCTAGGAAGATGGTTCAAAGTGTTCCTGAAACTAGACGGTCTGCCCTTCAATTGCCCCTATACATGTTTATTAAAGTTGTGCCTCCTTAATTTGAAAATAGACTGTTTCTTTATCTGCCTAGACGGAAGATCTTTAAGCAGATGATCGACTCCCCCTCTCAGACAACGTCACGGGGGGTCACGGCCAAGCCGTACGAGCTAGAGGTCTGAAATTCGGCACGGCAAAACTAGACACCCGCCGGAACGACCGAGCCGAGTTGCGTGACCGTAGCTCGCACCCGTGTCCCGCAGTTAATTTTTAAATTTCAGTATGTAGGCAATGTTAAGTGAATGGCTGCCTTTGACAGGCCATAACTTCACGTAGCAGTGACCTAGGAAGATGATCCAAGATGTTTCTGAAACTGGACAGTGTACTGTACAATCCTCCCTATACATATCCATTAAAATTATGCCTCCTTGATTTGAAATTAGCAGGTGAGTGCCATCAGATGTGGCAATGCCGGAACTGTTAGGCGTAATCCCGTTTCCAGAATTGTCACGACGCATTTCTGGGTCATTAAGTTTTCAATCGACGTCAATTAGGCAATGGCCCCGCGGAGCAGCGACGAAGGACGACGGGTCAAAGTTCACCGTGGACTACGAGCCCCTCCAGAGAAGGCCCTCCATACACCTCTGTTAAAATTATGCCCCCAAGATGCCCCTAGAAGGGGTTTCCCAACATCAAAGAGGACGACTCTGCGCCGTATGAGCGCTCCCCATATTAGAGCCAATCAGCGGATATCTCGGCGGAGGTGCGACGTAGGGGGTCGGGTCGAGGCTCTCCCGACACCGGACTTCGGCGGCGCAAAGTCCCTCCATACATGTCCGTTAGAATTATGCCCCCTACATACGGCAGGAGCACAAGTTGATGATATTTTGCCTCATCTGGGCCAAAAAATGGGGGTAAGGTCCTAGGCCCTCTACCCCATGTCGAAAGGCTGCCGAAGCTCGGAGGGGACGTCATTAGAAAAATGATCATAACTGCAGTTCGCTTAGAGCTAGAGGTCTGAAATTTCGAATACTGACGGAGGAGGGTGGCCTGCATCAGTGACCCCAGTTTTGGAGGTCTAGACCACACGGGGCAGGTTTTATAAACCTTTTAGCGTCTGGTGGTCTCACGGCCGGCCCGTTTCAGCTAGGAGCGTGAGATTTGGCACAGTGGAGCCCCACCGAGGTCTATATCACATACTGGAGAATCAGCGGTCTAGACCTCAGCACTAGGCCGCAAAGTACAAAAAGGTACCTGCGGCCTAGGCCGTGCGACCCAGAGGTCTGGATTTTTTACTGCACACACATGGGAGACTGAAGACCACACCTGTAGAGTTTCAAAGGTGTAGACCTCACAGAACTGTTTTTATAGGCCCTCAAAGTCAGTGAGGTCGGCAATGTTAAGTCAATGGAGGCACCCCACATGTCACTTCTAGGCCCATAACTTCAGCTAGGAGTGGCCTAGGAACACCATTCAAAGTGCTACTAAAACTACAGAGTCTGCCCTTTAATTACATGTATAGATATCACCTTAATTAGCAGATCTTCATGTCAAATAATGGGCTTTACTTTTGGTGACCTTTCGTGACCTTTCCACAAATGCGTCGTGCGGTTCCGGATATGCGCTTTATGGCCTAGGGGGACTTCTGGGGGGCCTACGACTGACCCGTACCACCTATGGGTCTGAAATTCGGCACACGTAAACTAGACGACTTCAGGAATGACCGTGCCCAGTCTGAAGACTGTGGCCCTTACCAAAGTCCCGCAGTGGCCCTTTGAATTTGCCATGGTAGGCAATGTTAAGTGAATGGAGTCCTTTGACAGGGCATAACTACAGGTAGCAGTGGCCTAGGGAGATGATCCAAAGTGTTCCTGAAACTAGACAGTCTGCTGTACAATCCCCCCAATACATGTTTATTAAAATTGTGCCTCCTTAACTTGATAACACTAGGCTTTTGACCTTGAGTGCATGTTCTGCCTCTGCCTGCCTGGAAGATCTTTGTTGATGATTGACTGTATCATATTACTAACTTAGCGGTTCAGGTATTGTTAGGTGTCTTTTCTGGTATCATCTCAGTAACTTAGCAGTTCAGGTATTGTTATGTGACATTTCTGGTATTATATTACTAACTTAGCGATTACAGCATTGTTATGTCACATTTCTGGTATCATATTACTAACTTAGCAATGCCAGCATTGTTATGTCACATTTCTGGTATCATCTCACTAACGTAGCGGTTCAGGTATTGTTATGTGACATTTCTGGTATCATCTCACTAACGTAGCAGTTCAGGTATTGCTATGTGACGTTTCTGGTATCATCTGACTAACTTAGCAGTTCAGGTATTGTTATGTGACTTTTCTGGTATCATCTCACTAACTTAGCAGTTCAGGTATTGTCATGTGACATTTCTGGTATCATCTCACTAACTTAGCGGTTCAGGTATTGTTATGTGACTTTTCTGGTATCATCTCACTAACTTAGCAGTTCAGGTATTGTTATGTCACATTTCTGGTATCATGTCACTAACTTAGCAGTTCAGGTATTGTTATGTGACATTTCTGGTATCATCTCACTAACTTAGCAATTGAGGTATTGTTATGTCACATTTCTGGTATCATCTCACTAACTTAGCAGTTCAGGTAGTGTTATGTGACATTTCTGGTATCATCCTACTAACTTAGCACTTCAGGTATTGTGACGTGACATTTCTGGTATCATCTTACTAATCTAGCGATTCCGGTACTGTGACGTGACATTTCTGGTATCATCTTACTAACTTAGCAATGTCGGAAGTACTAAGTGTTTTCCCGTCTTACTAGGCCTCAAACTAACATTAGGGGGCGCCACGGCCGACCCGTATGACCTACACATCTGACCTTTGGCACGCATAAAGTAGATCAGCTCTGGATCAAGTCTGCCAAGTTTTATGAATGTGACCCTTACGAAAGGCCTACAGTGACCTCTTGAATTTGCTATGGTAGGCAATGTTAAGTGAATGGAGACACCACACCTCTCATTAGACAGGCCATAAGTTCAGGTAGCAGTGACCTAGGAAAATGATTAAAAGTGCTCCTGATACTAGATAGTCTGCTCCTAAATGTAATCTATACATGTCCATTAAAATTATGCCTCCTTAATTTGAAACCAACGCATATTTTATCATTAGTGGCTGCACTTTTTTCACTAGGCCTCAAACTAACATGTGGGGGCGTCACGGCTGAGCCGTACGAGCTAGAGGTCTGAAATTCGGCCTGCACAAACTAGGTATACGTATGAATAAGTGTGCCAAGCCTCATGAACACAGCACTTACCAAAGAGCTATAGTGGGCTGTAGAATTTGCTAAGTTGGGCAATGCAAGTCAATGGGGACATATGAGAGAGTAGGCCGCAAACGAACATGAGGGGCAGTAACGGCCCAGCCGTACGAGCTGCAGGTCTGAAACTCGGTGGAGACATACTAGACGGATGCCTGATGAAGCACGTGCAGCATCATCAGTGCACACCTGACCAAAAAATTTCTACAATGTTTTTAATATTACAAAACCAACTTTGTTAGTGATATTTCCGGAAACGTGCGTTTTCCGGTTTGACTAACTTAGCAACGTCGGAATTGTGACGTGTGTTTTCTGGTATCATCTTACTAACTTATCAATTACGGCATTGTGACGTGACTTTTCTGGTATCATCTTACTAGCTTAGCAATCCCGGAACTGCGGCGTGACATTTCTGGTATCATCTTACTAATCTAGCAATTCCAGTATTGTGACGTGACTTTTCTGGTATCATCTTACTAACTTAGCACTTTAGTAATTGCGATGTGACAATTCTGTTATCATATTACTAACTTAGCAATTACGGCATTGTGATGTGTTTTCTGGTATCATCATATTAACCTAGCACTTCAGGTGTTGTTATGTGACTTTTCTGGTATCATCTCAATAACGTAGCAGTTCAGGTATTGTTATGTGACTTTTCTGGTATCATCTCACTAACTTAGCAGTTCAGGTATTGTTATGTGACATTTCTGGTATCATCTCACTAACTTAGCGGTTCAGGTATTGCTATGTGACGTTTCTGGTATCATATTACTAACCTAGCAATTCCGGAGGTACTAAGTGTTTTCCCCGATCTTACTAGGCCTCAACTAACATTAGGGGGCGTCACGGCCGAACCGTATGACCTACACATCTGACCTTTGGCATGCATACACTAGGTCAGCTCAGGAACAAGTCTGCCACAGGTTTATGACTGTGACCCTTACGAATTGCCTACAGTGACCTCTTGAATTTGCTAAGTTTGGCAGTTCCAGTGCAAGATCAGGGATCAGGTATCATGCATCCCCTGACTTTATTGTGGCCTGGTCGAGTGCATGGTATTAGATGGCCAGTGCATTTCATGTAGCATGGGGGTCTCCAAACCCTTACTCAAACCTCCTTCCTAACCTCAAACTCCTACCCTAACCCCCAACCCACCTCCGGTCCCTAAACCTAACCCTTACCCAAACCCTAACCCCAATTCTCCAGGCCCTAACCCCAAATCCCAACTCCAACCATACTCCTGCCCTAACCCCCAACCCACCTCCGATCCCTAAACTTAACTCTAACCCCAAACCCCTTCCCTAACCATAAAACTCCAAACCTTAACCCCAAACCCCTTCCCTAACCCTAAAACTCCAAGCCCTATGGCTCCACGGAGGAGTGACGTAGGACGACGGGTCAAAGTTCACTAGAAACTACGAGTGTTTTCTGGTTTCATTACAATGACTTAGCATTCTCGGAACTGTGAATGATATTTCCTTGTTTCATCAGAATGACTTAGCAATCCCAGAACTGTGATGCGTGTTTTCTTATTAACTTAGCACCTCCGGAACTGTGACGTGTTAGGGTTAGGGACCTACCCAGAATTTCTAAGTAATATTCCGGAATTGCTTATGCCGTTAACATTGCCATGCAACGCAAATTTGGGTGAAGATGTTAATTAGTCCTTGCAGTGGCAATTCTGTCCTTGCCTATGTAAAATCACATGTATTCAAAATTACACAATTGCTAATAAATTAGCAATTGTGAATTTCTTTACTGGGGGGACATACAAATTCCACACATTTGCCACTGGGTGGCATGACTGAGTTTTAAATAATTTTATTCTGCAATTGTTAACTGTAAACTTGGTTTAACTTAGTGATTTCAGAACTGTGTCGGTTGTTTTCTGGTATCATCTTACTAACCTAGCAGTTCAGGTATTGTTATGTGACATTTCTGGTATCATCTCACTAACTTAGCAATGTCGGAAGTACTAAGTGTTTTCCCGTCTTACTAGGCCTCAAACTAACATTAGGGGGCGTCACGGCCGAACCGTATGACCTACACATCTGACCTTTGGCATGCATAAACTAGATCAGCTCTGGATCAAGTCTGCCAAGTTTTATGAATGTGACCCTTACGAAAGGCCTACAGTGACCTCTTGAATTTGCTATTGTCGGCAATGTTAAGTGAATGGAGACACCACACCTCTCATTAGACAGGCCATAAGTTCAGGTAGCAGTGACTTAGGAAAATGATTAAAAGTGTTCCTGATACTAGATAGTCTGCTCCTAAATGTAACCTATACATGTCCATTAAAATTATGCCTCCTTAATTTGAAACCAACGCATATTTTATCATTAGTGGCTGCACTTTTTTCACTAGGCCTCAAACTAACATGTGGGGGCGTCACGGCTGAGCCGTACGAGCTAGAGGTCTGAAATTCGGCCTGCACAAACTAGGTATACGTATGAATAAGTGTGCCAAGCCTCATGAACGCAGCACTTACCAAAGAGCTATAGTGGGCTGTAGAATTTGCTAAGTTGGGCAATGCAAGTCAATGGGGACATATGAGAGAGTAGGCCGCAAACGAACATGAGGGGCAGTAACGGCCCAGCCGTACGAGCTGCAGGTCTGAAACTCGGTGGAGACATACTAGACGGATGCCTGATGAAGCACGTGCAGCATCATCAGTGCAGACCTGACCAAAAAATTTCTACAATGTTTTTAATATTACAAAACCAACTTTGTTAGTGATATTTCCGGAAACGTGCGTTTTCTGGTTTGACTAACTTAGCAACGGCGGAATTGTGACGTGTGTTTTCTGGTATCATATTACTAACTTAGCACTTCAGGTATTGTGACGTGCCTTTTCTGGTATCATCTTACTAACTTAGCACTGTAGGAATTGCGATGTGACTTTTCTGGTATGATATTACTAACTTAGCAATTACGGCATTGTGATGTGTCTTTTCTGGTATCATCATATTAACCTAGCACTTCAGGTGTTGTTATGTGACTTTTCTGGTATCATCTCAATAACGTAGCAGTTCAGGTATTGTTATGTGTCTTTTCTGGTATCATCTTACTAACTTAGCAGTTCAGGTATTGTTATGTGACATTTCTGGTA
This sequence comes from Paramormyrops kingsleyae, assembly GCF_048594095.1. NCBI lineage: Eukaryota > Metazoa > Chordata > Actinopteri > Osteoglossiformes > Mormyridae > Paramormyrops > Paramormyrops kingsleyae. The sequence goes on along the minus strand of NW_027325964.1, from coordinate 2,317,386 downwards.
TCATCTGACTAACTTAGCAGTTCAGGTATTGTTATGTGACATTTCTGGTATCATCTGACTAACGTAGCAGTTCAGGTATTGTTATGTGACTTTTCTGGTATCATCTGACTAACTTAGCAATTCAGGTATTGTGACGTGACTTTTCTGGTATCATCTCACTAACTTAGCAGTTCAGGTATTGCTATGTGACTTTTCTGGTATCATATTACTAACTTAGCAATTACGGCATTGTGATGTGTGTTTTCTGTTATCATCCTACTAACCTAGCACTTCAGGTATTGTGACGTGACTTTTCTGGTATCATCTTACTAACTTAGCAATCCCGGAACTGCGGCGTGACATTTCTGGTATCATCTTACTAATCTAGCAATTCCAGTATTGTGACGTGACTTTTCTGGTATCATCTTACTAACTTAGCACTTTAGTAATTGCGATGTGACAATTCTGTTATCATATTACTAACTTAGCAATTACGGCATTGTGATGTGTGTTTTCTGGTATCATCATATTAACCTAGCACTTCAGGTGTTGTTATGTGACTTTTCTGTTATCATCTCACTAACTTAGCAATTGAGGTATTGTTATGTCACATTTCTGGTATCATCTCACTAACTTAGCAGTTCAGGTAGTGTTATGTGACATTTCTGGTATCATCCTACTAACTTAGCACTTCAGGTATTGTGACGTGACATTTCTGGTATCATCTTACTAATCTAGCGATTCCGGTACTGTGACGTGACATTTCTGGTATCATCTTACTAACTTAGCAATGTCGGAAGTACTAAGTGTTTTCCCGTCTTACTAGGCCTCAAACTAACATTAGGGGGCGCCACGGCCGACCCGTATGACCTACACATCTGACCTTTGGCACGCATAAAGTAGATCAGCTCTGGATCAAGTCTGCCAAGTTTTATGAATGTGACCCTTACGAAAGGCCTACAGTGACCTCTTGAATTTGCTATGGTAGGCAATGTTAAGTGAATGGAGACACCACACCTCTCATTAGACAGGCCATAAGTTCAGGTAGCAGTGACCTAGGAAAATGATTAAAAGTGCTCCTGATACTAGATAGTCTGCTCCTAAATGTAATCTATACATGTCCATTAAAATTATGCCTCCTTAATTTGAATCCAACGCATATTTTATCATTAGTGGCTGCACTTTTTTCACTAGGCCTCAAACTAACATGTGGGGGCGTCACGGCTGAGCCGTACGAGCTAGAGGTCTGAAATTCGGCCTGCACAAACTAGGTATACGTATGAATAAGTGTGCCAAGCCTCATGAACACAGCACTTACCAAAGAGCTATAGTGGGCTGTAGAATTTGCTAAGTTGGGCAATGCAAGTCAATGGGGACATATGAGAGAATAGGCCGCAAACGAACATGAGGGGCAGTAACGGCCCAGCCGTACGAGCTGCAGGTCTGAAACTCGGTGGAGACATACTAGACGGATGCCTGATGAAGCACGTGCAGCATCATCAGTGCACACCTGACCAAAAAATTTCTGCAATGTTTTTAATATTACAAAACCAACTTTGTTAGTGATATTTCCGGAAACGTGCGTTTTCCGGTTTGACTAACTTAGCAACGTCGGAATTGTGACGTGTGTTTTCTGGTATCATCTTACTAACTTATCAATTACGGCATTGTGACGTGACTTTTCTGGTATCATCTTACTAACTTAGCAATCCCGGAACTGCGGCGTGACATTTCTGGTATCATCTTACTAATCTAGCAATTCCAGTATTGTGACGTGACTTTTCTGGTATCATCTTACTAATCTAGCAATTCCAGTATTGTGACGTGACTTTTCTGGTATCATCTTACTAACTTAGCAATTACGGCATTGTGATGTGTGTTTTCTGGTATCATCATATTAACCTAGCACTTCAGGTGTTGTTATGTGACTTTTCTGGTATCATCTCAATAACGTAGCAGTTCAGGTATTGTTATGTGACTTTTCTGGTATAATCTCACTAACTTAGCAGTTCAGGTATTGTTATGTGACATTTCTGGTATCATCTCACTAACTTAGCGGTTCAGGTATTGTTATGTGACTTTTCTGGTATCATCTCACTAACTTAGCAGTTCAGGTATTGTTATGTCACATTTCTGGTATCATGTCACTAACTTAGCAGTTCAGGTATTGTTATGTGACATTTCTGGTATCATCTCACTAACGTAGCAGTTCAGGTATTGTTATGTGACATTTCTGGTATCATCTCACTAACTTAGCAGTTCAGGTATTGTTATGTGACATTTCTGGTATCATCTCACTAACTTAGCGGTTCAGGTATTGTTATGTGTCTTTTCTGGTATCATCTCACTAACTTAGCGGTTCAGGTATTGTTAGGTGTCTTTTCTGGTATCATCTCACTAACTTAGCAGCTCAGGTATTGTTATGTGACATTTCTGGTATCATATTACTAACTTAGCGATTACAGCATTGTTATGTCACATTTCTGGTATCATATTACTAACTTAGCAATGCCAGCATTGGTATGTCACATTTCTGGTATCATCTCACTAACGTAGCAGTTCAGGTATTGTTATGTGACATTTCTGGTATCATCTTACTAACGTAGCAGTTCAGGTACTGTTATGTGACATTTCTGGTATCATCTTACTAACTTAGCAATTTAGGGATTGCGATGTGACTTTTCTGGTATTATATTACAAACTTAGCATTTTAGTAATTGTTATGTGACTTTTCTGTTATCATCTCACTAACTTAGCAATTGAGGTATTGTTATGTCACATTTCTGGTATCATCTCACTAACTTAGCAGTTCAGGTAGTGTTATGTGACATTTCTGGTATCATCCTACTAACTTAGCACTTCAGGTATTGTGACGTGACATTTCTGGTATCATCTTACTAATCTAGCGATTCCGGTACTGTGACGTGACATTTCTGGTATCATCTTACTAACTTAGCAATGTCGGAAGTACTAAGTGTTTTCCCGTCTTACTAGGCCTCAAACTAACATTAGGGGGCGCCACGGCCGACCCGTATGACCTACACATCTGACCTTTGGCACGCATAAAGTAGATCAGCTCTGGATCAAGTCTGCCAAGTTTTATGAATGTGACCCTTACGAAAGGCCTACAGTGACCTCTTGAATTTGCTATGGTAGGCAATGTTAAGTGAATGGAGACACCACACCTCTCATTAGACAGGCCATAAGTTCAGGTAGCAGTGACCTAGGAAAATGATTAAAAGTGCTCCTGATACTAGATAGTCTGCTCCTAAATGTAATCTATACATGTCCATTAAAATTATGCCTCCTTAATTTGAATCCAACGCATATTTTATCATTAGTGGCTGCACTTTTTTCACTAGGCCTCAAACTAACATGTGGGGGCGTCACGGCTGAGCCGTACGAGCTAGAGGTCTGAAATTCGGCCTGCACAAACTAGGTATACGTATGAATAAGTGTGCCAAGCCTCATGAACACAGCACTTACCAAAGAGCTATAGTGGGCTGTAGAATTTGCTAAGTTGGGCAATGCAAGTCAATGGGGACATATGAGAGAGTAGGCCGCAAACGAACATGAGGGGCAGTAACGGCCCAGCCGTACGAGCTGCAGGTCTGAAACTCGGTGGAGACATACTAGACGGATGCCTGATGAAGCACGTGCAGCATCATCAGTGCACACCTGACCAAAAAATTTCTGCAATGTTTTTAATATTACAAAACCAACTTTGTTAGTGATATTTCCGGAAACGTGCGTTTTCCGGTTTGACTAACTTAGCAACGTCGGAATTGTGACGTGTGTTTTCTGGTATCATCTTACTAACTTATCAATTACGGCATTGTGACGTGACTTTTCTGGTATCATCTTACTAACTTAGCAATCCCGGAACTGCGGCGTGACATTTCTGGTATCATCTTACTAATCTAGCAATTCCAGTATTGTGACGTGACTTTTCTGGTATCATCTTACTAACTTAGCAATTACGGCATTGTGATGTGTGTTTTCTGGTATCATCATATTAACCTAGCACTTCAGGTGTTGTTATGTGACTTTTCTGGTATCATCTCAATAACGTAGCAGTTCAGGTATTGTTATGTGACTTTTCTGGTATCATCTCACTAACTTAGCAGTTCAGGTATTGTTATGTGACATTTCTGGTATCATCTCACTAACTTAGCGGTTCAGGTATTGTTATGTGACTTTTCTGGTATCATCTCACTAACTTAGCAGTTCAGGTATTGTTATGTCACATTTCTGGTATCATGTCACTAACTTAGCAGTTCAGGTATTGTTATGTGACATTTCTGGTATCATCTCACTAACGTAGCAGTTCAGGTATTGTTATGTGACATTTCTGGTATCATCTCACTAACTTAGCAGTTCAGGTATTGTTATGTGACATTTCTGGTATCATCTCACTAACTTAGCGGTTCAGGTATTGTTATGTGTCTTTTCTGGTATCATCTCACTAACTTAGCGGTTCAGGTATTGTTAGGTGTCTTTTCTGGTATCATCTCACTAACTTAGCAGCTCAGGTATTGTTATGTGACATTTCTGGTATCATATTACTAACTTAGCGATTACAGCATTGTTATGTCACATTTCTGGTATCATATTACTAACTTAGCAATGCCAGCATTGGTATGTCACATTTCTGGTATCATCTCACTAACGTAGCAGTTCAGGTATTGTTATGTGACATTTCTGGTATCATCTTACTAACGTAGCAGTTCAGGTACTGTTATGTGACATTTCTGGTATCATCTTACTAACTTAGCAATTTAGGGATTGCGATGTGACTTTTCTGGTATCATATTACAAACTTAGCATTTTAGTAATTGTTATGTGACTTTTCTGTTATCATCTCACTAACTTAGCAATTGAGGTATTGTTATGTCACATTTCTGGTATCATCTCACTAACTTAGCAGTTCAGGTAGTGTTATGTGACATTTCTGGTATCATCCTACTAACTTAGCACTTCAGGTATTGTGACGTGACATTTCTGGTATCATCTTACTAATCTAGCGATTCCGGTACTGTGACGTGACATTTCTGGTATCATCTTACTAACTTAGCAATGTCGGGAGTACTAAGTGTTTTCCCGTCTTACTAGGCCTCAAACTAACATTAGGGGGCGTCACGGCCGAACCGTATGACCTACACATCTGACCTTTGGCATGCATTAACTAGATCAGCTCTGGATCAAGTCTGCCAAGTTTTATGAATGTGACCCTTACGAAAGGCCTACAGTGATCTCTTGAATTTGCTATGGTAGGCAAGGCTGTTTAGGCCCGTGTAGGCCTCAAACTAACTTAAGGGGGCATGACTGCACGGCCGTAGAAGCTAGGAAGATGGTTCAAAGTGTTCCTGAAACTAGACGGTCTGCCCTTCAATTGCCCCTATACATGTTTATTAAAGTTGTGCCTCCTTAATTTGAAAATAGACTGTTTCTTTATCTGCCTAGACGGAAGATCTTTAAGCAGATGATCGACTCCCCCTCTCAGACAACGTCACGGGGGGTCACGGCCAAGCCGTACGAGCTAGAGGTCTGAAATTCGGCACGGCAAAACTAGACACCCGCCGGAACGACCGAGCCGAGTTGCGTGACCGTAGCTCACACCCGTGTCCCGCAGTTAATTTTTAAATTTCAGTATGTAGGCAATGTTAAGTGAATGGCTGCCTTTGACAGGCCATAACTTCACGTAGCAGTGACCTAGGAAGATGATCCAAGATGTTTCTGAAACTGGACAGTGTACTGTACAATCCTCCCTATACATATCCATTAAAATTATGCCTCCTTGATTTGAAATTAGCAGGTGAGTGCCTTCAGATGTGGCAATGCCGGAACTGTTAGGCGTAATCCCGTTTCCAGAATTGTCACGACGCATTTCTGGGTCATTAAGCTTTCAATCGACGTCAATTAGGGAATGGCCCCGCGGAGCAGCGACGAAGGACGACCGGTCAAACTTCGCCGTGAACTACGAGCCCCTCCAGAGAAGGCCCTCCATATACCTCTGTTAAAATTATGCCCCCAAGATACCCCTAGAAGGGGGTTCCCAACATCAAAGAGGACGACTCTGCGCCGTATGAGCGCTCCCCATATCAGAGCCAATCAGCGGATATCTCGGCGGAGGTGCGACGTAGGGGGTCGGGTCGAGGCTCTCCCGACACCGGACGTCGGCGGCGCAAAGTCCCTCCATACATGTCCGTTAGAATTATGCCCCCTACATACGGCAGGAGCACAAGTTGATAATATTTTGCCTCATCTGGGCCAAAAAATGGGGGTAAGGTCCTAGGCCCTCTACCCCATGTCGAAAGGCTGCCGAAGCTCGGAGGGGACGTCATTAGAAAAATGATCATAACTGCAGTTCGCTTAGAGCTAGAGGTCTGAAATTTGGAATACTGACGGAGGAGGGTGGCCTGCATCAGTGACCCGAATTTTGGAGGTCTAGACCACACGGGGCAGGTTTTATTAACCCTTTAGCGTCTGGTGGTCTCACGGCCGGCCCGTTTGAGCTAGGAGCGTGAGATTTGGCACAGTGGAGCCCCACCGAGGTCTATATCACATACTGGAGAATCAGCGGTCTAGACCTCAGCACTAGGCCGCAAAGTACAAAAAGGTACCTGCGGCCTAGGCCGTGCGACCCAGAGGTCTGGATTTTTTACTGCACACACATGGGAGACTGAAGACCACACCTGTAGAGTTTCAAAGGTGTAGACCTCACAGAACTGTTTTTATAGGCCCTCAAAGTCAGTGAGGTCGGCAATGTTAAGTCAATGGAGGCACCCCACCTGTCACTTCTAGGCCCATAACTTCAGCTAGGAGTGGCCTAGGAACACCATTCAAAGTGCTACTAAAACTACAGAGTCTGCCCTTTAATTTCATGTATAGATATCACCTTAATTAATCTTCATGTCAAACAATGGGCTTTACTTTTGGTGACCTTTCGTGACCTTTCCACAAATGCGTCGTGCGGTTCCGGATATGCGCTTTATGGCCTAGGGGGACTTCTGGGGGGCCTACGACTGACCCGTACCACCTATGGGTCTGAAATTCGGCACACGTAAACTAGACGCCTTCAGGAATGACCGTGCCCAGTCTGAAGACTGTGGCCCTTACCAAAGTCCCGCAGTGGCCCTTTGAATTTGCCACGGTAGGCAATGTTAAGTGAATGGAGTCCTTAGACAGGGCATAACTACAGGTAGCAGTGGCCTAGGGAGATGATCCAAAGTGTTCCTGAAACTAGACAGTCTGCTGTACAATCCCCCCAATACATGTTTATTAAAATTGTGCCTCCTTAACTTGATAACACTAGGCTTTTGACCTTGAGTGCATGTTCTGCCTCTGCCTGCCTGGAAGATCTTTGTTGATGATTGACTGTATCATATTACTAACTTAGCGGTTCAGGTATTGTTAGGTGTCTTTTCTGGTATCATCTCAGTAACTTAGCAGTTCAGGTATTGTTATGTGACATTTCTGGTATTATATTACTAACTTAGCGATTACAGCATTGTTATGTCACATTTCTGGTATCATATTACTAACTTAGCAATGCCAGCATTGTTATGTCACATTTCTGGTATCATCTCACTAACGTAGCGGTTCAGGTATTGTTATGTGACATTTCTGGTATCATCTCACTAACGTAGCAGTTCAGGTATTGCTATGTGACGTTTCTGGTATCATCTGACTAACTTAGCAGTTCAGGTATTGTTATGTGACTTTTCTGGTATCATCTCACTAACTTAGCAGTTCAGGTATTGTCATGTGACATTTCTGGTATCATCTCACTAACTTAGCGGTTCAGGTATTGTTATGTGACTTTTCTGGTATCATCTCACTAACTTAGCAGTTCAGGTATTGTTATGTCACATTTCTGGTATCATCTCACTAACTTAGCAGTTCAGGTACTGTTATGTCACATTTCTGGTATCATCTCACTAACTTAGCAGTTCAGGTATTGTTATGTGACATTTCTGGTATCATCTCACTAACGTAGCAGTTCAGGTATTGTTATGTGACATTTCTGGTATCATCTTACTAACTTAGCAGTTCAGGTATTGCTATGTGACGTTTCTGGTATCATCTTACTAACGTAGCGATTCCGGAATCATGATGTGTGGTTTCTGGTATCATCTTACTAACGTAGCACTTTAGGGATTGCGATGTGACTTTTCTGGTATCATATTACTAACGTAGCAGATTAGCAATTGTTATGTGACTTTTCGGGTATCATCTTACTAACTTAGCAATCCCGGAACTGCGACGTGACATTTCTGGTATCATCTTACTAATCTAGCGATTCCGGTACTGTGACGTGATGTTTCTGGTATCATCTTACTAACTTAGCAATGTCGGAAGTACTAAGTGTTTTCCCGTCTTACTAGGCCTCAAACTAACATTAGGGGGCGTCACGGCCGAACCGTATGACCTACACATCTGACCTTTGGCATGCATAAACTAGATCAGCTCTGGATCAAGTCTGCCAAGTTTTATGAATGTGACCCTTACGAAAGGCCTACAGTGACCTCTTGAATTTGCTATTGTCGGCAATGTTAAGTGAATGGAGACACCACACCTCTCATTAGACAGGCCATAACTTCAGGTAGCAGTGACCTAGGAAAATGATTAAAAGTGCTCCTGATACTAGACAGTCTGCACCTAAATGTAATCTATACATGTCCATTAAAATTATGCCTCCTTAATTTGAAACCAACGCACATTTTATCATTAGTGGCTGCACTTTTTTCACTAGGCCTCAAACTAACATGTGGGGGCGTCACGGCTGAGCCGTACGAGCTAGGGGTCTGAAATTCGGCCTGCACAAACTAGTTATACGTATGAATAAGTGTGCCAAGCCTCATGAACGCAGCACTTACCAAAGAGCTATAGTGGGCCGTAGAATTTGCTAAGTTGGGCAATGCAAGTCAATGGGGACATATGAGAGAGTAGGCCGCAAACGAACATGAGGGGCCGTAACGGCCCAGCCGTACGAGTTGCAGGTCTGATACTCGGTGGAGACATACTAGACGGATGCCTGATGAAGCACGTGCAGCATCATCAGTGCAGACCTGACCAAAAAATTTCTACAATGGTTTTAATATTACAAAACCAACTTTGTTAGTGATATTTCCGGAAACGTGCGTTTTCCGGTTTGACTAACTTAGCAACGTCGGAATTGTGACGTGTGTTTTCTGGTATCATGTTACTAACTTATCAATTACGGCATTGTGACGTGACTTTTCTGGTATCATCTTACTAACTTAGCAATCCCGGAACTGCGGCGTGACATTTCTGGTATCATCTTACTAATCTAGCAATTCCAGTATTGTGACGTGACTTTTCTGGTATCATCTTACTAACTTAGCACTTTAGTAATTGCGATGTGACAATTCTGTTATCATATTACTAACTTAGCAATTACGGCATTGTGATGTGTGTTTTCTGGTATCATCATATTAACCTAGCACTTCAGGTGTTGTTATGTGACTTTTCTGGTATCATCTCAATAACGTAGCAGTTCAGGTATTGTTATGTGACTTTTCTGGTATCATCTCACTAACTTAGCAGTTCAGGTATTGTTATGTGACATTTCTGGTATCATCTCACTAACTTAGCGGTTCAGGTATTGTTATGTGACTTTTCTGGTATCATCTCACTAACTTAGCAGTTCAGGTATTGTTATGTCACATTTCTGGTATCATGTCACTAACGTAGCAGTTCAGGTATTGTTATGTGACATTTCTGGTATCATCTCACTAACGTAGCAGTTCAGGTATTGCTATGTGACGTTTCTGGTATCATCTGACTAACTTAGCAGTTCAGGTATTGTTATGTGACTTTTCTGGTATCATCTCACTAACTTAGCAGTTCAGGTATTGTCATGTGACATTTCTGGTATCATCTCACTAACGTAGCAGTTCAGGTAGTGTTATGTCACATTTCTGGTATCATCTTACTAACTTAGCAGTTCAGGTATTGTTATGTCACATTTCTGGTATCATCTTACTAACGTAGCAGTTCAGGTATTGTTATGTGACTTTTCTGGTATCACCTTACTAACTTAGCGGTTCAGGTATTGATGTGTCACATTTCTGGTATCATCCTACTAACTTAGCACTTCAGCTATTGTGACGTGACTTTTCTGGTATCATCTCAATAACGTAGCAGTTCAGGTATTGTTATGTGACTTTTCTGGTATCATCTCACTAACTTAGCAGTTCAGGTATTGTTATGTGACATTTCTGGTATCATCTCACTAACTTAGCGGTTCAGGTATTGCTATGTGACGTTTCTGGTATCATATTACTAACCTAGCAATTCCGGAGGTACTAAGTGTTTTCCCCGATCTTACTAGGCCTCAACTAACATTAGGGGGCGTCACGGCCGAACCGTATGACCTACACATCTGACCTTTGGCATGCATACACTAGGTCAGCTCAGGAACAAGTCTGCCACAGGTTTATGACTGTGACCCTTACGAATTGCCTACAGTGACCTCTTGAATTTGCTAAGTTTGGCAGTTCCAGTGCAAGATCAGGGATCAGGTATCATGCATCCCCTGACTTTATTGTGGCCTGGTCGAGTGCATGGTATTAGATGGCCAGTGCATTTCATGTAGCATGGGGGTCTCCAAACCCTTACTCAAACCTCCTTCCTAACCTCAAACTCCTACCCTAACCCCCAACCCACCTCCGGTCCCTAAACCTAACCCTTACCCAAACCCTAACCCCAATTCTCCAGGCCCTAACCCCAAATCCCAACTCCAACCATACTCCTGCCCTAACCCCCAACCCACCTCCGATCCCTAAACTTAACTCTAACCCCAAACCCCTTCCCTAACCATAAAACTCCAAACCTTAACCCCAAACCCCTTCCCTAACCCTAAAACTCCAAGCCCTATGGCTCCACGGAGGAGTGACGTAGGACGACGGGTCAAAGTTCACTAGAAACTACGAGTGTTTTCTGGTTTCATTACAATGACTTAGCATTCTCGGAACTGTGAATGATATTTCCTTGTTTCATCAGAATGACTTAGCAATCCCAGAACTGTGATGCGTGTTTTCTTATTAACTTAGCACCTCCGGAACTGTGACGTGTTAGGGTTAGGGACCTACCCAGAATTTCTAAGTAATATTCCGGAATTGCTTATGCCGTTAACATTGCCATGCAACGCAAATTTGGGTGAAGATGTTAATTAGTCCTTGCAGTGGCAATTCTGTCCTTGCCTATGTAAAATCACATGTATTCAAAATTACACAATTGCTAATAAATTAGCAATTGTGAATTTCTTTACTGGGGGGACATACAAATTCCACACATTTGCCACTGGGTGGCATGACTGAGTTTTAAATAATTTTATTCTGCAATTGTTAACTGTAAACTTGGTTTAACTTAGTGATTTCAGAACTGTGTCGGTTGTTTTCTGGTATCATCTTACTAACCTAGCAGTTCAGGTATTGTTATGTGACATTTCTGGTATCATCTCACTAACTTAGCAATGCCGGAAGTACTAAGTGTTTTCCCGTCTTACTAGGCCTCAAACTAACATTAGGGGGCGTCACGGCCGAACCGTATGACCTACACATCTGACCTTTGGCATGCATAAACTAGATCAGCTCTGGATCAAGTCTGCCAAGTTTTATGAATGTGACCCTTACGAAAGGCCTACAGTGACCTCTTGAATTTGCTATTGTCGGCAATGTTAAGTGAATGGAGACACCACACCTCTCATTAGACAGGCCATAAGTTCAGGTAGCAGTGACTTAGGAAAATGATTAAAAGTGTTCCTGATACTAGATAGTCTGCTCCTAAATGTAACCTATACATGTCCATTAAAATTATGCCTCCTTAATTTGAAACCAACGCATATTTTATCATTAGTGGCTGCACTTTTTTCACTAGGCCTCAAACTAACATGTGGGGGCGTCACGGCTGAGCCGTACGAGCTAGAGGTCTGAAATTCGGCCTGCACAAACTAGGTATACGTATGAATAAGTGTGCCAAGCCTCATGAACGCAGCACTTACCAAAGAGCTATAGTGGGCTGTAGAATTTGCTAAGTTGGGCAATGCAAGTCAATGGGGACATATGAGAGAGTAGGCCGCAAACGAACATGAGGGGCAGTAACGGCCCAGCCGTACGAGCTGCAGGTCTGAAACTCGGTGGAGACATACTAGACGGATGCCTGATGAAGCACGTGCAGCATCATCAGTGCAGACCTGACCAAAAAATTTCTACAATGTTTTTAATATTACAAAACCAACTTTGTTAGTGATATTTCCGGAAACGTGCGTTTTCTGGTTTGACTAACTTAGCAACGGCGGAATTGTGACGTGTGTTTTCTGGTATCATATTACTAACTTAGCACTTCAGGTATTGTGACGTGCCTTTTCTGGTATCATCTTACTAACTTAGCACTGTAGGAATTGCGATGTGACTTTTCTGGTATGATATTACTAACTTAGCAATTACGGCATTGTGATGTGTCTTTTCTGGTATCATCATATTAACCTAGCACTTCAGGTGTTGTTATGTGACTTTTCTGGTATCATCTCAATAACGTAGCAGTTCAGGTATTGTTATGTGTCTTTTCTGGTATCATCTTACTAACTTAGCAGTTCAGGTATTGTTATGTGACATTTCTGGTATCATCTCACTAACTTAGCAGTTCAGGTATTGTTATGTGACATTTCTGGTATCATCTTACTAACTTAGCAATGTCGGGAGTACTAAGTGTTTTCCCGTCTTACTAGGCCTCAAACTAACATTAGGGGGCGTCACGGCCGAACCGTATGACCTACACATCTGACCTTTGGCATGCATTAACTAGATCAGCTCTGGATCAAGTCTGCCAAGTTTTATGAATGTGACCCTTACGAAAGGCCTACAGTGATCTCTTGAATTTGCTATGGTAGGCAAGGCTGTTTAGGCCCGTGTAGGCCTCAAACTAACTTAAGGGGGCATAACTGCACGGCCGTAGAAGCTAGGAAGATGGTTCAAAGTGTTCCTGAAACTAGACGGTCTGCCCTTCAATTGCCCCTATACATGTTTATTAAAGTTGTGCCTCCTTAATTTGAAAATAGACTGTTTCTTTATCTGCCTAGACGGAAGATCTTTAAGCAGATGATCGACTCCCCCTCTCAGACAACGTCACGGGGGGTCACGGCCAAGCCGTACGAGCTAGAGGTCTGAAATTCGGCACGGCAAAACTAGACACCCGCCGGAACGACCGAGCCGAGTTGCGTGACCGTAGCTCGCACCCGTGTCCCGCAGTTAATTTTTAAATTTCAGTATGTAGGCAATGTTAAGTGAATGGCTGCCTTTGACAGGCCATAACTTCACGTAGCAGTGACCTAGGAAGATGATCCAAGATGTTTCTGAAACTGGACAGTGTACTGTACAATCCTCCCTATACATATCCATTAAAATTATGCCTCCTTGATTTGAAATTAGCAGGTGAGTGCCTTCAGATGTGGCAATGCCGGAACTGTTAGGCGTAATCCCGTTTCCAGAATTGTCACGACGCATTTCTGGGTCATTAAGCTTTCAATCGACGTCAATTAGGGAATGGCCCCGCGGAGCAGCGACGAAGGACGACCGGTCAAACTTCGCCGTGAACTACGAGCCCCTCCAGAGAAGGCCCTCCATACACCTCTGTTAAAATTATGCCCCCAAGATGCCCGTAGAAGGGGTTTCCCAACATCAAAGAGGACCACTCTGCGCCGTATGAGCGCTCCCCATATTAGACCCAATTAGCGGATATCTCGGCGGAGGTGCGACGTAGGGGGTCGGGTCGAGGCTCTCCCGACACCGGACGCCGGCGGCGCAAAGTCCCTCCATATATGTCCGTTAGAATTATGCCCCCTACATACGGCAGGAGCACAAGTTGATGATATTTTGCCTCATCTGGGCCAAAAAATGGGGGTAAGGTCCTAGGCCCTCTACCCCATGTCGAAAGGCTGCCGAAGCTCGGAGGGGACGTCATTAGAAAAATGATCATAACTGCAGTTCGCTTAGAGCTAGAGGTCTGAAATTTGGAATACTGACGGAGGAGGGTGGCCTGCATCAGTGACCCGAATTTTGGAGGTCTAGACCACACGGGGCAGGTTTTATTAACCCTTTAGCGTCTGGTGGTCTCACGGCCGGCCCGTTTGAGCTAGGAGCGTGAGATTTGGCACAGTGGAGCCCCACCGAGGTCTATATCACATACTGGAGAATCAGCGGTCTAGACCTCAGCACTAGGCCGCAAAGTACAAAAAGGTACCTGCGGCCTAGGCCGTGCGACCCAGAGGTCTGGATTTTTTACTGCACACACATGGGAGACTGAAGACCACACCTGTAGAGTTTCAAAGGTGTAGACCTCACAGAACTGTTTTTATAGGCCCTCAAAGTCAGTGAGGTCGGCAATGTTAAGTCAATGGAGGCACCCCACCTGTCACTACTAGGCCCATAACTTCAGCTAGGAGTGGCCTAGGAACACCATTCAAAGTGCTACTAAAACTACAGAGTCTGCCCTTTAATTTCATGTATAGATATCACCTTAATTAGCAGATCTTCATGTCAAACAATGGGCTTTACTTTTGGTGACCTTTCGTGACCTTTCCACAAATGCGTCGTGCGGTTCCGGATATGCGCTTTATGGCCTAGGGGGACTTCTGGGGGGCCTACGACTGACCCGTACCACCTATGGGTCTGAAATTCGGCACACGTAAACTAGACGCCTTCAGGAATGACCGTGCCCAGTCTGAAGACTGTGGCCCTTACCAAAGTCCCGCAGTGGCCCTTTGAATTTGCCATGGTAGGCAATGTTAAGTGAATGGAGTCCTTTGACAGGGCATAACTACAGGTAGCAGTGGCCTAGGGAGATGATCCAAAGTGTTCCTGAAACTAGACAGTCTGCTGTACAATCCCCCCAATACATGTTTATTAAAATTGTGCCTCCTTAACTTGATAACACTAGGCTTTTGACCTTGAGTGCATGTTCTGCCTCTGCCTGCCTGGAAGATCTTTGTTGATGATTGACTGTATCATATTACTAACTTAGCGGTTCAGGTATTGTTAGGTGTCTTTTCTGGTATCATCTCAGTAACTTAGCAGTTCAGGTATTGTTATGTGACATTTCTGGTATTATATTACTAACTTAGCGATTACAGCATTGTTATGTCACATTTCTGGTATCATATTACTAACTTAGCAATGCCAGCATTGTTATGTCACATTTCTGGTATCATCTCACTAACGTAGCGGTTCAGGTATTGTTATGTGACATTTCTGGTATCATCTCACTAACGTAGCAGTTCAGGTATTGCTATGTGACGTTTCTGGTATCATCTGACTAACTTAGCAGTTCAGGTATTGTTATGTGACTTTTCTGGTATCATCTCACTAACTTAGCAGTTCAGGTATTGTCATGTGACATTTCTGGTATCATCTCACTAACTTAGCGGTTCAGGTATTGTTATGTGACTTTTCTGGTATCATCTCACTAACTTAGCAGTTCAGGTATTGTTATGTCACATTTCTGGTATCATGTCACTAACTTAGCAGTTCAGGTATTGTTATGTGACATTTCTGGTATCATCTCACTAACTTAGCAATTGAGGTATTGTTATGTCACATTTCTGGTATCATCTCACTAACTTAGCAGTTCAGGTAGTGTTATGTGACATTTCTGGTATCATCCTACTAACTTAGCACTTCAGGTATTGTGACGTGACATTTCTGGTATCATCTTACTAATCTAGCGATTCCGGTACTGTGACGTGACATTTCTGGTATCATCTTACTAACTTAGCAATGTCGGAAGTACTAAGTGTTTTCCCGTCTTACTAGGCCTCAAACTAACATTAGGGGGCGCCACGGCCGACCCGTATGACCTACACATCTGACCTTTGGCACGCATAAAGTAGATCAGCTCTGGATCAAGTCTGCCAAGTTTTATGAATGTGACCCTTACGAAAGGCCTACAGTGACCTCTTGAATTTGCTATGGTAGGCAATGTTAAGTGAATGGAGACACCACACCTCTCATTAGACAGGCCATAAGTTCAGGTAGCAGTGACCTAGGAAAATGATTAAAAGTGCTCCTGATACTAGATAGTCTGCTCCTAAATGTAATCTATACATGTCCATTAAAATTATGCCTCCTTAATTTGAAACCAACGCATATTTTATCATTAGTGGCTGCACTTTTTTCACTAGGCCTCAAACTAACATGTGGGGGCGTCACGGCTGAGCCGTACGAGCTAGAGGTCTGAAATTCGGCCTGCACAAACTAGGTATACGTATGAATAAGTGTGCCAAGCCTCATGAACACAGCACTTACCAAAGAGCTATAGTGGGCTGTAGAATTTGCTAAGTTGGGCAATGCAAGTCAATGGGGACATATGAGAGAGTAGGCCGCAAACGAACATGAGGGGCAGTAACGGCCCAGCCGTACGAGCTGCAGGTCTGAAACTCGGTGGAGACATACTAGACGGATGCCTGATGAAGCACGTGCAGCATCATCAGTGCACACCTGACCAAAAAATTTCTACAATGTTTTTAATATTACAAAACCAACTTTGTTAGTGATATTTCCGGAAACGTGCGTTTTCCGGTTTGACTAACTTAGCAACGTCGGAATTGTGACGTGTGTTTTCTGGTATCATCTTACTAACTTATCAATTACGGCATTGTGACGTGACTTTTCTGGTATCATCTTACTAGCTTAGCAATCCCGGAACTGCGGCGTGACATTTCTGGTATCATCTTACTAATCTAGCAATTCCAGTATTGTGACGTGACTTTTCTGGTATCATCTTACTAACTTAGCACTTTAGTAATTGCGATGTGACAATTCTGTTATCATATTACTAACTTAGCAATTACGGCATTGTGATGTGTTTTCTGGTATCATCATATTAACCTAGCACTTCAGGTGTTGTTATGTGACTTTTCTGGTATCATCTCAATAACGTAGCAGTTCAGGTATTGTTATGTGACTTTTCTGGTATCATCTCACTAACTTAGCAGTTCAGGTATTGTTATGTGACATTTCTGGTATCATCTCACTAACTTAGCGGTTCAGGTATTGCTATGTGACGTTTCTGGTATCATATTACTAACCTAGCAATTCCGGAGGTACTAAGTGTTTTCCCCGATCTTACTAGGCCTCAACTAACATTAGGGGGCGTCACGGCCGAACCGTATGACCTACACATCTGACCTTTGGCATGCATACACTAGGTCAGCTCAGGAACAAGTCTGCCACAGGTTTATGACTGTGACCCTTACGAATTGCCTACAGTGACCTCTTGAATTTGCTAAGTTTGGCAGTTCCAGTGCAAGATCAGGGATCAGGTATCATGCATCCCCTGACTTTATTGTGGCCTGGTCGAGTGCATGGTATTAGATGGCCAGTGCATTTCATGTAGCATGGGGGTCTCCAAACCCTTACTCAAACCTCCTTCCTAACCTCAAACTCCTACCCTAACCCCCAACCCACCTCCGGTCCCTAAACCTAACCCTTACCCAAACCCTAACCCCAATTCTCCAGGCCCTAACCCCAAATCCCAACTCCAACCATACTCCTGCCCTAACCCCCAACCCACCTCCGATCCCTAAACTTAACTCTAACCCCAAACCCCTTCCCTAACCATAAAACTCCAAACCTTAACCCCAAACCCCTTCCCTAACCCTAAAACTCCAAGCCCTATGGCTCCACGGAGGAGTGACGTAGGACGACGGGTCAAAGTTCACTAGAAACTACGAGTGTTTTCTGGTTTCATTACAATGACTTAGCATTCTCGGAACTGTGAATGATATTTCCTTGTTTCATCAGAATGACTTAGCAATCCCAGAACTGTGATGCGTGTTTTCTTATTAACTTAGCACCTCCGGAACTGTGACGTGTTAGGGTTAGGGTTAGGGTTAGGGTTAGGGTTAGGGTATATCTCATCTTGAAATACCATCATGGATGTTCTGGGTGCACTGGCTACATTCAACCTTTATTAACTTTTTCCCTTTTTCATTTTTACAGGTCCCCCTGGCGGAGATGCCCATATCCCCAGGCGAAGACGGCGAAAGGTCCCCAACGGCGGAAGCGGCGCCCCCTAGTGGTCTGGCCCCCGTATTATGTCTTACGGGTGGCTACGTTTAGAAAGATGATATTGTATTTGGGATTTGTAAGCCCAAAAATATTTTGTGAAAACTGAAAACTGTGAATAAAAAATAAAAAGCCTTTTTTGGAAAAAATACAAAGAAAAATAAAAAAAAGGAAACAAAAGAAATTAAAAAGGGTAAGTAGTGGGGACAAAGCATCCCAGTGGTGTTGCCCTCCCGTTCCCCTCCCCCCCATATAATTCTTTTCCTTCCTGGTCTATCTCCTTTGTCCCTCCCCGGGATCCCCGACGGAAACGACGGTAACGGCGACATCCCCAGACGGTATTGGAGGAGTCCATCAGGGATCTTCTCCTAGGTAAGTATAGTTTTTTATTTTTATATTTTAACAAGAGGCGGTGTTTTTCTTTCCCCAGTCCTGATTTGTATCGTATAGTTTACAAGTACACTTAGTAGCAGATGCCATTAGTGGTAAACGGCAGTAGCAGAGGCCCATCTGGTAAGTATGTAGTAATTCTTGTAGGTAAGTAAGGCAGATTCCTGGATAACATTATGCAAAAGAAAACTTTAAAGAGAGTCATAAGTAGGCTTTACAATAAATACCTAGTTAATGTTTAAAATATAATAAAATAAATGTATAAAATATCTCATAAGATGGCATAAGCCAAACATAAAATTCAATAAAATAAAAGGTAGTCACAGTTCATAAGTAATAAAAGTGCAGGTCCTAAAGGTGAACACATCCTAAATCCAGGAGTGAGGAACTCCAAATGTCTCAAAAGGAATTCGATGTATGGATATGTATTATTTAAACCATGCTCTAGGGTTAAAGGATCCCTTTAGATTAGGGTTTCAGGTTTTTAAGGGGTCCCTTAGGGTTAGGGGGAGGGGGGGTAAAGGGGAATCTGTAGGATAACAGGGGTCCCTTAGGGTTAGGACAGGAGGAAGTAGTAGAAGAGGAATCCCTAGGGTTATCAGGTCTTGTAGGAATTAGGGTTAAAGGGTCCCTTAAAGTTAAATCTTCGGGTTAAAGGATCCCTTAAGGTTAGGCCTTAGGGTTAGGGGGTCCCTTGGGATTAGGCTTTAGGGTTAGGGGGTCCCTTAGGGTTAGGGGGTCCCTTAGGGTTAGGGGGTCCCTTAGGGTTAGGCCTTAGGGTCAGGTGGTCCCTTAGGGTTAGGGAGTGCCTTGGGATTAGGCCTTAGGGTTAGGGGGTCCCTTTAGGTTAAGGGGTCCCTTAGGGTTAGGGAGGGGGTTTGGTTTAATCTATATCGTATGGTAGTCCTTATGGTTAGGGAGGGAGAAGGTAAAGGGGGTCCCCCAATTAACAGGGTCTCTTAGGATTAAGGCCTAAAGTTAAAATACCCCTTAAAAGTTAAGCTTTGGGGCTGAGGGATTCCTCCAGACCAGGGAAAGAGGAGGTAGAAGAAGGTCCAAATAATAAAAGTAATCCCTAAGGGTTAGAAATGGAGAGGGAGAGCAAATAAATCCATATCAGACCAATTTTCAAAAACAATTCCTTTATTTCACTCCCTTCGATGTAGTAAGAGAGTAGGGCCCGAAAGTAAATAGAATTATTTGTTATCCAGATTTGTAAATGGAGGAAGCTCAGGGCCCAAGACCCTGTTATCAGTAGCAGAAGATGCCAGATCTAGTACTTTTTGTTAAAATAACACCTATGACCATTATATATATAAAAATTTATAATCAAAATATTAGTAAAATTCATAGAATACTGAGTAAATCCTTTCCAGAACTCAGCGTTAGTATTTGTTAAAAAACTTGTATTGTTAATCATTAATTTATTTATATAATTATGTTATTTCCACTACAAACATTTAATTTTTGTTAGTCAAGTTAGGGACTATTAGTACAGTTCTTTACAGGGAGTGTCCTCCATAGGTACTCTCTGATTGGTCATGGGTGTTTCTAAAAGCCTGAGGGTCTGCCCAGTTCCTCCACTTCCTTACTGCCTCACTTACCTGTGATTCAGGCCGCGAGGGGACCACGTCTGCAGCCTTTGCATCCAGACATACTCCTTTCTGCGTCTTTGTGCAATGGACCAATTGATGCATGTCTCTAGGCCTGACAAAATCATGTTTTCCAAACCATGTTGGCGGAAATGCTGTACCAGAACTGTAGATCTAGTGTTTTGAGAGACTGTATGTAAGTGTTGCTTTAGACGGACTGCTAAGGACTTGCCTGTCTCACCCACATATCTCATTTTACACCGGGTACACTGAATAAGGTAAACCACATTTTGGGTATCAAGGGAGATTCTATCCTGCACGGGAAAGTTCCCCCCAGACCCTAATATTATTTTGATTGGTTTAAAATGTATTTGGAGATTTGTATGATTGTCCTTAGTAGAAAGGCCAAATTTGGCATGCACCAGCAGATCTTTAAGATTTTTGTTTTTCCTGTAGGCTGAAATGAGTCGGTAATCCCGAAGCTGAGGGACCACCTGTTGAACCTTGGAAAAATGTCTTTTAAGGTGAGTATTCAATTTAGTAGCTGCAGAGGAGTAAGTGGTGATTAATGGAATTATTTTGGAGTTAATTGTAGGCGGTTGTACCTTGTTTGTAATCTCCCGTAATGTATCTGCTTTGATGTGTCTTAAAAACCGTTTGGTATATCCCCGTCCCCTAAGGGCCTTAAATAGAATGGAGGTAGCAGTACCAAAGTCCTCTGCCTCTGTACAGATGCGGTGGAATCTAATCAGCTGTGATTTAATAAGCCCCGCAAAAGTGTGCTTGGGATGGTAACTGGTTTTGTGCAATAAACTGTGAGTATCCGTATCCTTAAAGTAAACTTTTGTTTTAAAGGTCCTAATACCCTGTACTGGTTCACTCAGGAAAACTGTAGTATCCAGAAAATTAATGGAAGTGGAGCTGATTTTATGTTTTACTGTGATATTTGGATGATGGGTATTCATTAGATCAATAAAAGCGCTGAAAAGAGTCTCTCCATGTTGCCATACCCCAAATATATCGTCCAGGTAACGGAAGTATACATCAGGGAGATGTTGGCTTTTAAGAAACAGGGTTTCCTCCCAGTCTGCCATATAAATATTGGCATATGCTGGGGCAAACATTTTGCCCATCGCGGTGCCCCGCACCTGAAGATACATCCGGCCATCGAACTCAAAGTCGTTCCGGGTAAGATTAATTTCCAGCAGTTCTAAAAGCTGTTTATCTGGTCTATGTGGCTCTGAGTACTTGGAGAAGACTCTTTGCACCGCTCTTAACCCCAAAGATGTTGAAATATTTGTGTACAAGCTGTTAATATCTATTGTGAATAGGAAGGAGCCTTCCCTCACCTGGACCTCACGAAGTTTATTAATAAAGTCATACGTGTCTTTTAAGTAACTATTATGATGTTGGGAAATTGGGTTTAAAAAATAATCTATGTATTGTGCTGTGTGATAAGTGTTGCTCCCACAGTCCGATACTATTGGTCTCCCCCTAGGTATCTCACCTGGAACTGTCCATAAGGTCTGGTCCATGTCGATCTTTGGGAGGAGGTAAAATAGCCTGGGACGAGGGATATCTGGGCCCCTTAAAAAGTTTTTTTGTTTTAAAGTGATAAACTTTTCAGAGTATAAAGAATCAAGAATTTTATTAGTCAGGTCAGCTGTTCCCTGGTCTAACGGGTGAGTTAAAGGGATATAGTAATTAGTGTCATTTAGTTGCCTGGATGCCTCTAGTTTATATTGTTGACTGTCCATAATGACTATCCCTGATCCCTTGTCTGCCGGTTTGATTATAATGTCTTTATTATTACGTAATGTATTGATGGCCCTCCTTTGTTCTGCTGTTATATTGGATTCTGAATCGGATTGATGTTTTATTGTTCTAACAGTTATATTATTAAGACGAATTAAATTCTGAATGCTTTTTGAGATTTGATTTAACTTAGGTTCCCATGTTGAAGGTTTTATAAATGGTATCCTGTTCCCTTGTTTTGTAAAGTTAAAGTGATCCATTATTTTTAATTTTCTATTGTAGTGATACACATCCCTGGACAGTTCCTGTTCATCTGTACTCTTGGGTGTAGGGATAAAGGTAAGTCCCTTCTCCAAGAGCTCTTTTTCATCTGCTGTGAATCTAAATGTTTTTGATAGGTTGAAAATATTACTATGTTGGTGTGTATTAAATTCACACGTCTCCACCCTTAATAGTTTAACTGTTGGCACCAGTAGTCAAAGATCAGGGTTGCTGTTTCCCTAGTCCAATGGATATGGTCCCTTGGATCTACCTTAAATCGTAGTTTATTTAGTTCCATTAGGGACTTACCATGACTCTCAATATATTCATTGATTACTGTTAAGTTTTTTTGTTGTTCTAGGGGTAAAAGGTCTGAATAATGAATAATGGGGGTATATATTAAGGCATTTGGAAAGGTGATTTTAGCTGTTCTCCACAGGGTCTGCAGTTGTTTTATTGCTGTCTCATGTGGTTTTTGTACCCGATTATTGATACCTACTGAAAGGATCACTTTTTGTACTTGTAGTTGTGGAGACACTTTTTCAAGGACCGCCGCGATGTGCCGAAAGGTAGCCCCTGGAAAACTGTCCACCTGCGCCTGTGGTTCCTTAATCTGGGGGATCCTGCATAGGTTGGAATCCCCTATGAAAATAATTGGTTTATGGACCCTCAGTGACCATTCCATTGCTTTCTTATCCGAATTAGGATGTCTAAATGGTGTCCTGATTTTTACCCTCATGAGGTCCCTGAATTCCTCCTCTGATGCCGTGGAGGATGTAGAAGATTTTAAACCTGGTAGGTATAATCCTTTAATAGTATTGGTCCCTGTACAATGTTTTTGAGGGTTAGGGTTAGGGTTAGGGTTAGGGTTAGGGTTAGGGTTAGACCCATTCCGAGAAATAAACGTTGTTTTCTTGGCGTTTTACAAGAAAACATTTTCCGAATACATAGGCTTCAATGATTTCTTGAACGAAGAGGGTTTTTATGGACAAAAAAGCGGAGTTCTTGAACTGTCAATTACAATCCCCTATTCACTGCCAAGAAATAAACATTGATGCAAACTTAGCCTTTTTCCTGCTTTGCACTGCCAGATTCACACTGATTTCCTAAAAACGGCATAAAATCCCATTTTCAAACACCAGGAGGCATCTGTGAGTCAATGCCAGATATGCACTGGAAATTTACAGATTATACACATACCGAAAACCACTAGGCGGCGCTATTTTCTAATGAATATGATGTATTTTCAGGACTTACACTTGGTTTTGATTGGCTGCTAGCTATTACAACTATTAAACGTTGTTTTCCAGAACTGATATCTTTTACAACTATTAAATGATGCTTTCATGGTCTATATGGTTTTCTGATATTACATAATGCTTTCGTGGTCTTTGTTGTTTTCTGATATAACATAATGCTTTCATGGTCTTTATTGTTTTCTGATATAACATAATGCTTTCATGGTCTTTATTGTTTTCTGATATTACATAATGCTTTCATGGTCTTTGATGGTTTACTGATATTAAACAATGCTTTGTCTGACAGTCAATGGCGACATCTTACTTTAGGCCTCAAAGTGACATTGAGGGCAGCCACAGCATAACCTTATTGGCTGTAGGTCTGACATTAAGTATATATAAGCTTTGTAAATATATAAATAATCATGCCAAGTTTTATGACTGTGGCCCTCACCAAAGGCCCGCAGCGGCCTCTCAAAGTCGCTGACGTAGGCAGCGTCAACAAAAGGCTGTTCGTGAAGTGTAGGCCTCAAAGGGCATAACTGCACGACCGTAGAAGCTATGACGACAGTTGAAAGTTTTCCTGAGACTAGACGATCTCCCCTTAAATTACGTCAATATATGTCCATTAAAATTATGCCTCCTTCATTTAGAAGCGGCGCGTTCTTTAATCTAAATTGTTAGGCACAATCTCGTTTTCATGATTTACACGATGCATTTCTGGATTATTGATTTTTCAATTAACGTCAATTAGGGAACGGCTCCACGGAGCAGCGACGAAGGACGACGGGTCAAAGTTCACCGGAAACTACGAGTCCCTCCAAAGAAGGCCCGCCATACACGTCCATTAAAATTATGCCCCCGTCATGCCCGTAGAAGGGGTTTCCTGACATCAAAGAGGCCAACTGCACCGTCTGGGCGCTCTCCATGTTAGAGCCAATTAGCGGACATCTCGGCGGAGGAGCGACGTAGGAGGACGGGTCAGAGCTCTCCCGACACCGGACGTCGGCGGCGCAAAGTCCCGCCATACATGTCCGTTAGAATTATGCCCCCTACGTACGGCAGAGCACAATTTCATATTTTGCCTCACCTGGGCCAAAAGATGGGGGTAAGGGTCTAGACTCTCTACCCCATGTCGAAAGGCTGCCGAAGCTCGGAGGGGACGTCGTTATAAAAATGACCATAACTGCAGTTTGGTTAGAGGTAGAGGTCTGAAATTTGGAATGCTGATGGGGGAGGGTGGCGTGCATCAGTGACTCGGATTTGGTGGGTCTAGACCATAAGGGACAGGTTTAATTGACCGTTTAGCGTCGGGTGGTCTCATGGCCGGCCCGTTTGAGCTAGGAGCGTGAGATTTGGCACCGTGGAGCCCCAGGGAGGTCTATATCACATACTGGAGAATCAGCAGTCTAGACCTCAGCACTAGGCCGCAAAGTACAAAAAGGTACCTGCGGCCTAGGCCGTGCGACCCAGAGGTCTGGATTTTTTACTGTGCACACATTGGACATTGACAAACACTCCTGTAAAGTTTCATCGATGTAGACCTCACACAACGTTTTTTATAGACCGTCAAAGTGAGTGACGTCGGCAATGTTAAGTCAATGGAGGCACCCACCTGTCACTTCACGGCCAATAACTTCAGGTAGGAGTGGCCTAGGAACTTCATTCAAAGTGTTCCTAAAACTACATAGTCTGCCCTTTAATTCCTTGTATTGATTTCCCCTTAATTAGTAGATCTTCGACTAGAACAAGCAGCTTAACTTTTGGTGAGTTTTCTGTGACCTTCGCGAATGCACTGTGCGGTTCGGAAAAGCATGATATGGCCTCAGGGGGCCTCACGGCTTAACCATGTGACCTAGGGGACTGAAATTTGGCATGCATAAACTAGGCAGGTGTGTCAATAACTTTGCACAGTTTCATGAACGCAGCGCCTACCGCAGAGCCGCAGCGGCCTCTGAAATTTGCTACAGTAGGCAATATAAACCAATGAGGACGTGGAACACTAGGCCTCAAAATAAGCTTAGGGGGGCATCACGGCCAAACCGTATGAGCCATAGGTCTGAAATTTGTCATGCGTGAACTAGGCATTTGTACAAACAAGTGTGCCCAGGTACATCGCTGTACACCTCAGGGAATAGTTTTCATTGGCCCTCAAAATCAGTGACGTCAGCAATGTTAAGTCAATGGAGGCACCCCACCTGTCACTTCACGGCCCATAACTCTGGCTAGGAGTGGCCTATGAACACCATTTAAAGTGCTACTAAAAGTAGACAGTACGCCCTTCGATCACATGTACAGAAACCCCCTTCATTAGTAGATCTTCGACTATAACGAGTGGCTTAACCTTTGGTGAGTTTTCCGTGACCTTCGCGAAAGCACTGTGAGGTTCGGAAAAGCATGGTATGGCCTCAGGGGGCTCACGGCTTAACCATGTGACCTAGAGGTCTGAAATTTGGCAGGCATAAACTAGGCAGGTTTGTCAATGACCGTGCACAGTTTCATGAACGTAGCACCTACCGCAGAGCCGCAGTGGTCTTGTAAATTTGCTACGGTAGGCAATATAAACCAATGAGGATGTGAAACACTAGGCCTCAAAATAAGCTTAGGGGGGCATCACGACCAAACCGTACGAGCTATAGGTCTGAAATTTGGCATGTGTGAACTAGGCATGCGTACAAACAAGTGTACCCGGTTCCATCACCGTACACCTCAGGGAAGAGATTTCATTGGCCCTCATAATCAATGACGTCGGCAATGTTAAGTCAATGGACGCACCACACCTGTCACTTCATGGCCCATAACTCTGGCTAGGAGTGGCCTAGGAACACCATTCAAAGTGCTACTAAAAGTACAGAGTCTGCCCTTCGATCACATGTACAGAAAACCACTTCATCAGTAGATCTTAGACTAGAACGAGCGGCTTAACCTTTGGTGAGTTTTCCGTGACCTTCGCGAAAGCACCGTGCGGTTCGGAAAAGCATGGTATGGCCTCAGGGGCTCTCAGGCGCTCCCACGGCTTAACCATGTGACCTAGAGGTCTGAGATTTGGCACGCATAAACTAGGTGGGTCTATCAATCACTGTACCAGGCTTCATGAGCGCAGCGATTACCACATAGCTACAGTAGGCCTTAGGATTTGCTAAGTTAGGCCATGCATCTTAATGGAACAGCATTTGGTGTTGGCTGAAAACTACCATGAGGGGGCGTGACGGCTTAACCGTATTAGCTAGCGTGGTGAAATTTGGTATGCTTAAACTAGACATATATATCAACCGGCGTGCAAAGTTCAATTAGCTTATGAGTTACACAATGTTACATTTTAATCGTTTAATTGTGTTAAACATATCATTACTGAATTGCATTCTGTGTGTATTATCAGTCTAAGACTTAGAAATTTAGCCTGCCAGCTCCAACCCGACAGGTGCAAATTGCAACATTGTAACATTCACTGAGCCAACGTGGGCGGGGCCTTGCAGAAGACGGTGGGGGGAGGGGTGGCCTTGTAGGCAAAATGCTTTTCTGAACTTACATATGTCGCCCTTTTCACCCCTGGGGGCAGTACTTGACCTAGTGGTAGGGGGCGCACTAGAGTCGCGGCCCCAGCGTCATGTGCTTTCGTGGATTTTTACAGATGTTAAATGTTGTTTTCATGAACTTAAACATCCACGAAAACACTGTTAACTATCTGAAAATGTTAAGGGCGTCACAGAGCTAGAGGTTACTCTCGGTCATGGCTTAGTGGAGGGAGTTGCCATAGGAACCTGGTCATGTGGTAGGCTCATTTCTCATGAGCCAGCACAAGAAGAGCAGGCAATGGCAGACGATCCTCGCCGCTTGGAGAAGCACACCGGGGGAAATTTGCCAGCGGCTGCGGGGAGTATTCCAGCTTCTGGGGACATGGACAAAGGTAAGTCACAGTTTACTTTAACTTATTTACATAACTTTTACTTTGCTTAAAATGAAGCTGAGAGGTCGTGACTAAATAACCGTATGAGTTAGCGGTCTGAAACTTGGCACGCATTACTGAGATATATTTGCAAACAACTGTACAAAGACTTATGACCACATACTTTACAGAACCTGTTTGGCAAACTTTTTAAAATAAAGTTTTAATTAGACGGTAATGCGGTACAGATTTTATACAGTGTTTTTGTGAACTAGTTTAGTTTCTGATATTAAACAAGTCCACCTAAACAGCGTTTAATATCAGAAACTCTACAAGTCCACGAAAACACTGTTTAATATCAGAAAGTATAGAAGTCCAGAAAAACACTGTTTAATATCAGAAAGTATAGAAGTCCAGTAAAACACTGTTTAATATCAGAAAGTATAGTCCACAAAAACACTGTTTAATATCAGAAACTATTGAAGTCCACAAAAGCACTGTTTAATATCAGAAAGTATATAAGTCCAGAAAAACACTGTTTAATATCAGAAAGTATAGAAGTCCAGAAAAACACTGTTTAATATCAGAAAGTATAGTCCACAAAAACACTGTTTAATATCAGAAACTATTGAAGTCCACAAAAGCACTGTTTAATACCAGAAAGTATAGAAGTCCACAAAAACCATGTTTAATATCAGAATGTACAAAAGTCCATGAAAACATTGTTTATTTTCTGACATTCAACAGTATAGTTTCTGACATTAAACAGTGTTTTCATGGATTTCTATAGTTTCTGATAATAAACAGTGTTTTCATGGATTTCTAAACTTTCTGACAATAAACAGTGTTTTCATGGATTTCTAAACTTTCTGATATTAAACAGTGTTTTTGTGGACTATACTTTCTGATATTAAACAGTGTTTTACTGGACTTCTATACTTTCTGATTTTAAACAGTGTTTTTCTGGACTTCTATACTTTCTGATATTAAACAGTGTTTTCGTGGACTTGTATAGTTTCTGACATTAAACAGTGTTTTTATGTACTTATTTATGACAGATATTAAGGCGACGCCCCAAAGCAGTGGAGCGGAAGGTTCGGCCAAAGATAGTAAACTGGATAAATGTGAGGAAGAAGAGGGCGAGGTGTGTGCCTTAGTAAGTTTCAGATTAATCTTCTGCTTAACTTTCATGTTGATTTTTGTTAATTAAAACATATATGCATAGATACATATTTGTTGTGTTGTTCTAGTCACAGCGAGCAGAGACTCCCCATCCACCTCGGAGAACCAGCAGTTTAAGCAGGGTGAGACATTGGGCCTCATTTTCTAAATTGCCGTGCTATATAAATGTCTATGTCGTCATTAAAGATATATCTGTTTTCAGCCAAATCCATGGGCTGATTTGGTTGCCGTAATCCAGAGATTCGAAATGGTGAAGGCGGAGGTGATTCACATGTTCGGCCCATCTTTCAAAAACGCAACGCAGATTGAATCTGTAAGCATGCTGTCATCTGATTTATTTATTTTTTTTTTAAATTAGAAATAATGACCACTGATAAGTCTCTCTCTCTCTAGGTTAAAGAAATATTATGCTCCTGTCCCAGGCTAGGTGTGATTTGTACAGAGCTCAACCTTACTGTAGACAATTTGATGTCTATGATCACAGAGATAAAAGAGTAAGTCATCATTTATCTTGCCAACAGTATTTTTTGTTTTACTGTTCTGACTTGTTACTCATGGGCCATGTCTGTGCCTTTCTATATTACAGACAGGTAGAGGAGATGCAGTTGACAAAGGATGCCTAAGTTATGTTTCTGGCTTATTGTTTTGTCTTTTGTTTAAATAAAAGTGTTTGCTGCAATCAATGTTTGTGAGTTTTTTTTCTTTAAATAATTTTGTCAAGCATACACTAGATATAAGTCAATCTGCAACGTCTCATGAGTGCAGATGTGACAAACATTTGAAATTAATGATTAATCAGTTATTAATTATGGTTTTGCTTAATATTAATATTAATGATGTTAGGTAACCAATCATGTCACTTAGCTATTGTTTTCAGATATTAAATAATGCTTTCATGGACAACCAGATTTGCACGTTTAATTTCTGATATTGGCATAACCCTACCCAGATCTGCAATGTTTAATTTCTGAACTGAACACATCTTTAATTCTCAGATATTAAATAATGCTTTCATGGACAACCAGGTTTGCACTGTTTAACTTCTGATATGGGCATAACCCTACCCAGATTTGCAATATTTAATTTCTGAACTGAACACGCCTATTTAACCAGATTTGCATGTTTAATTTCTGATATGGGCATAACCTTACCCAGATCTGCAATGTTTAATTTCTGAACTGAACACGCCTATTTAACCAGATTTGCATGTTTAATTTCTGATACGGGCATAACCCTACCCAGATTTGCACGGTTTAATTTCCGATATGGGCATAACCGTAACCCTAACCATACCCAGATTTGCACGGTTTAATTTCCGATATGGGCATAACCCTACCCAGATTTGCACGGTTTAATTTCCGATATGGGCATAACCCTACCCAGATTTGCAACGTTTAATTCGTGAACTGAACTTAGTACTTTTCAGATAATAATGCTCTCATGGACAACCAGATTTGCACGGTTTAATTTCCGATATGGGCATAACCCTACCCAGATTTGCACGGTTTAATTTCCGATATGGGCATAACCCTAACCCTAACCAGATATGCACGGTTTAATTTCTGATATTGGCATAACCCTACCCAGATCTGCAATGTTTAATTTCGGAACTGAACACGCCCATTTTCAGATATTAATTAATGCTTTCATGGACAACCAGATTTGCACAGTTTAACTTCTGATATGGGCATAACCCTAACCATATCTGCAATGTTTAATTTCTTAACTAAGCACTACCTTTTTTCAGATATTAAACAATGCTTTCATGGCATTTTATGTATTTCCCGAAAAACATATTTATTTCATGAAATTTTGATAAATTGTCTTATAGCGCCCCCGAGGTAAATTGCAGGGGCCTAACCGGGAAATATTTACCGACCAGCAATGCATTAAAATTGTACAACTTTTCACAAACCCTAATGATTTCCTGGAATTAAATCAATGTTTTCTTGGAAGGGGCCTAATTAGGGTTAGGGTTAGGGTTAGGGTTAGGGTTAGGGTTGGGGTTAGGGTTAGGGTTAGGGTTAGGGTTGGGGTTAGGGTTACGGTTAGGGTTAGGGTTAGGGTTAGGGGTTAGGGGTTAGGGTTAGGGTTAGGGTTAGGGTTAGGGTTAGGGTTAGGGTTAGGAGCCTGCCCAGAATGCCTATAATTTTTTCCGCGTTTCGTAAAAAAAATGTATGGGACTGGTTTTTTTCCTGGCCTGTATTTAGTTTTATGGCCTGAATTTAGGAAACCTGTTCTCGTCAATGGGAAAATCCCATACGTTCAAAAAGCCAAGATGCCTATAATTTATTAGAATGACGTAATCACTATTACGTAGTATCTGCTTTTGTACTGCAGGTGGCAGTATTTATTTTTTAAAAATATATTCCGTATTGCCTAAGTCTCATTATCTCAGGCTTATCTCAGACATTTATATTACGGCTTCTATAATTCAGTAGTAAGGTTTGCAGTAGCTTAACATAGGCTATGCGGAGAGGAGAGGGCCCTTCGGGCCCAAGACAGTCCGGCCAACTTAGGACAAAGGCCCCCTGACCTTAAGGCCCCACGTACACTCAGGCTGACCCAGCTTTCAGTGCACCTTCCCCGGCTACACTTAGGACAAAGGGCCCCCTGACCTTAAGGCCCACATGCAGTCAGGCTGACCCAGCTTTAAGTGCACCCTCCCTGGCTACACTTTGGACAAAGGGCCCCCTGACCTTAAGGCCCACATACGGTCAGGCTGACCTAGCTTTAAGTGCACCTTCCCCGGCTACAAAAGGTACCTAGCCACTGCCAACCACTCGGCCAACAGGGCCCTTCGGGCCCGGGAGGATCAGCCCTGCAGGATCTTCGGAGAGGGGTCTGCGGGTAGGGCCCTTCGGGCCCAAAACAGTCCGGCCAACAGGGCCCTTCGGGCCCAGGAGGATGAGCCCTATGGGCTCTATCTAGAGGGCCCTTCGGGCCCAAGACACTCGCCCAAGACAGTCCGCAAGCTGGGCCCGAAGGGCCCGGGACGATGAGCCCGCAGGGCTCTTCGGAGAGGGCCCTTCGGGCCCAAGACAGCCGGCCAACTTAGGACAATGGGCCCCCGACCTTAAGGCCCACATGCAGTCAGGCTGACCCAGCTTTAAGTGCACCTTCCCCGGCTACACTTAGGACAAAGGCCCCCTTGACCTTCGGGCCCACATACAGTCAGGCTGACCAAGCTTTTAGTGCACCTTCCCCGGCTACACTTACAACAAAGGCCTGCTGACCTTAAGGAGGCAACCATCTCACAGGTACCCAGTTTTAAGTGCACCATCACCGGCTACACTTAGGACAATGCCCCGCTGACCTTAAGGCCCACATACAGTCAGGCTGACCCAGCTTTTAGTGCACCTTCCCCGGCTACACTTAGGACAAAGGCCTGCTGACCTTAAGGAGGCAACCATCTCACAGGTACCCAGTTTTAAGTGCACCATCACCGGCTACACTTAGGACAATGCCCCGCTGACCTTAAGGCCCACATACAGTCAGGCTGACCCAGCTTTTAGTGCACCTTCCCCGGCTACACTTAGGACAAAGGTCCCATGACCTTAAGTGCACCATCCCTGGGTACACAACGCTTGACCTGGACCCATCGATGTAGGGAGGAGCCTCCTTGCCTGAGCATCGGGAGCAATGGGCCTGAGCCGCAGGGGCCCTCCCAGAATGGGTCACATCCGCCTGTCTCTGAACCCGCTCGCCAGCCGGGCGCAGGGTACAGCTGGGGGGGAGATGAGCGGGCAGATTCTCATGCTGGAGCCCGGTTGACACTGACTGTCCCCTGATATCCTGCCGGTACCATGCAAGAATACCAACCACAGGGCCCGCCCCCAAGACACGGCGGGGCGGCGAGGATGGGGAGGCTTCCCGTCTGCCCGGGCAGGAGGCCTGATTTCGTCTCGTCGCTCTCGGAACATCATTTATCCAGCATTAAGTGCACCATCCCTTGGTACACTTATGACAAAGACTACCTGACCTTAAGTGCACCATCTCTGGGTACAATTATGACAAAGGCCCCTAACCTTAATGACCTCCTGAGACCAGGCAACCTTCTGAAAGGTACCCAGGATTTAGTGCACCTTCCTTAGGTACACTTATGACAAAGGCCTCTTGACCTTGATGGCCTCCTAAGACCAGGAAATCATCTGAAAGGTACCCAGAATGAAGTGCACCTTCCCTGCGACTTAGGGTTACTGTTGCACCTGCTACTTATGGTACCACCCACAGTGCCCGCACCCAAGGGAGGGCAGGGTGGCGAGGCCCGCGCGGCTTCCCTTCTGCCCAGCTGGAGGCCTGGTTTCGTCTCGTGCCTTTTGGAAGATGATCATGTTGGCCAAAAAATGTAAACGTAAGACCAGGCAATCTTCTGAAAGGTGCCCAGCTTTCAGTGCACCTTCCCTGGGTACACTTAGGACAAAGGCCCCTTGACCTTAAGGACTTCCTAAGACCAGGCAACCATCTGAAAGGTACCCAGGAGTAAGTGCACCATCTCTGGGTACACTTATGACAAAGGCCCCTGACCTTAATTACCTCCTAAGACCAGGAAACCATCTGAAAGGTACCGAGGATTCAGTGCACCATCTCTGGGTACACTTATGACAAAGGCCCCCTTGACCTTAAAGGCCTCAGCTCTCCCCCACACCTTAAGGCACAACTGCCATCATATCCTTGAGGCCCAAATCTAACCATAAGACCAGGAAACCCTCTCAAAGGTACCCAGCATTAAGTGCACCATCTCTGGGTACACTTATTACAAAGGCCCCCTGACCTTAAGGACCTCCTAGGACCAGGCAACCTTCTCAAAGGTACCCAGGATTCAGTGCACCTTCCCTGGGTACAGTTTCACAGAGGGTCCGCTGGTTCCCAGACTTCCCTTTGACTTAGGGTTATGGTTTCAGCTGGTACTTAGGGTTATGGTTGCAGCTGGCACTTATGGTTACGGTTGCAGCTGCTACTTAGGTTTATGGAAAGACAGTTAGCCAAAGGTACCAAGGATTAGATGCACCTTCCCTGGGTACAGTTTCATGGAGGGTCTGTTGCAACCCTAGGTGAATCTACCGGTCGGCCCTGGTAACCCTAGCCGGCTTTTGGTGCACCTTCCCTGGGTACGGTTTCACGGAAGGTCCGCTGGTTCCCGGACTTCCCTTTGACTTATGGTTACGCTTGCAGCTGGCACTTAGGGTTATGGTTGCAGCTGCTACTTACGGTTATGGAAAGACAGTTAGCCAAGGGTACCCAGGATTAGATGCACCTTCCCTGGGTACGGTTTCACGGAAGGTCCGCTGGTTCCCGGACTCCCCTGTGAGTTATGGTTACGGTTGCAGCTGGCACTTAGGGTTATGGTTGCAGCTGCTACTTACGGTTATGGAAAGACAGTTAGCCAAGGGTACCCAGGATTAGATGCACCTTCCCTGGGTACAGTTTCATGGAGGGTCCGTTGCAACCCTAGGTGAATCTACCGGTCGGCCCTGGTAACCCTAGCCGGCTTTTGGTGCACCTTCCCTGGGTACGGTTTCACGGAAGGTCCGCTGGTTCCCGGACTCCCCTGTGACTTAAGGTTATGGTTTCAGCTGCCACTTAGGGTTACGCTTGCAGATGGCACTTAGGGTTATGCTTCCACCTGCTACTTATGGTTATGCTTCCACCTTCTACTTAAGGTTATGCTTCCACCTGCTACTTACGGTTATGGAAGGACAGTTGGCCAAGGCTACCGAGGATTAGATGCACCTTTCCTCGGTACAGTTTCACCGATGGTCCGCTTGAACCCTAGGTGAATCTACCGGTCGGCCCCGGTAACCCTAGCCGGCTTTTGGTCCACCTTCCCTGGCTACACTTATGGCCCAAATCTGACCTCCTACGACCAGGGAACCGTCTGAAAGGTACCCAGCATTAAGTGCACCTTCCCTGCGACTTAGGGTTACGGTTGCACCTGCTACTTAGGGTTATGGTTGCACCTGCTACTTTAGGTTATGACAGTCGGCCCAGGGGAAAGGGCCCTTCGGGCCCAAGACAGTCGGCCCAGGGGAAAGGGCCCTTCGGGCCCAAGACAGTCAGCCAGGGGAAAGGGCCCTTCGG
This sequence comes from Paramormyrops kingsleyae, assembly GCF_048594095.1. Classification (NCBI taxonomy): domain Eukaryota; kingdom Metazoa; phylum Chordata; class Actinopteri; order Osteoglossiformes; family Mormyridae; genus Paramormyrops; species Paramormyrops kingsleyae. Next base: position 2,282,936 of record NW_027325964.1, on the reverse strand, counting down.
GCCCAAGACAGTCGGCCAGGGGAAAGGGCCCTTCGGGCCCAAGACAGTCCGCCCAGGACGGGCCCTCCGGTACCAGGATCCTGATCTCCATGTTAGCCTTGTGGCCCGAGACTTCAGCCCCCTCCCGACCGCTGCCACCCCCGACTACCCACCCCCCTGAGGTTTAATCCCTTTAAGCTCCGCAAGATGGAACTCCGGACATCTGGTCAACCGTTTGCAAGTTTGGCCATCTGGTCAACTATTTGACCGGAAGTCCTATATCATATTATGGCTTCCCTTAGGCAGAACACCTATGGATCAAGTGTAGTGAAGTTGCAGCTTCTACTTATGGTTACTGTTGCAGCTGCTACTTATGGTTATGGAAAGGGGCCCTCCGGGCCCAAGGCAGTTGGCCCAGGGGAAAGGGCCCTTCGGGCCCAAGACAGTTGCCCCAGGCGGCCCTCCGGGCCCAGGATCATGATCTCCATGGGAGCCTTGTGGCCCGAGACTTCAGCCCCCTCCCGACCGCCGCCACCCCCGACCACCCACCCCCCTGAGGTTTATTCCCTTTAAGCTCCGCAAGATGGAACTCTGGCCATCTGGTCAACTATTTGGAGGTTTGGCCATCTGGTCAACCTTTTGTAAAATGCAGGCATCTTGTCAACTATTTAAGTCATAATATAGATTTTTGCGTTTTGCGTCTGTTTCCGAGCGTTACTACGCATTTCTTAAAGGTAACCCTAGGCCAGATTTTATAGTATCTATGATATAGGCCAGTTGTCCTATATCATATTACAGATAACCTAAATCAGAACATCTATGGATCCAGTGTAGTGAAGGTAGTCAAACTATAACTAATAATAGTGATTTAGTTCCTTGTCCTAGGGTGACACCAGGTGGTCAAACGGTGGTACTACGGCCACTAACCTAGAAAAGTAGGGCTTACGGCCAGAATTATGGGTATTGTGGCCAGGTGCGGTAGGGACGACGTAATATATAGCTAAGGTTAGTGCCGGGGCACTAATTAGGGTTAGGGTTAGGGTTAGGGTTAGGGTTAGGGTTAGGGTTAGGGTTAGGAGCCTGTCCAGAATACCTATTATTTTTTCCGCATTTTGTAAAAAAAATGTATGGGACGGGTTTTTTTCCTGGCCTGTATTAAGTTTTATGGCCTGAATTTAGGAAACCTGGCCTCGTCAATGGGAAAATCCCATACGTTCGAAAAGCCAGGATACCTATAATTCATTAGAAGGACGTAATGCCTATTACGTAGTAACTGTTTTTGTACTGCAGGTGGCAGTATTTATTTTTTAAAAATATATTACGGATTACCTAAGTCTCATTATCTCAGGCCTATCTCAGACATATATATTACGGCTTCTATAATTCAGTAATAAGGTTTGTAGTAGCTTAACATAGGCTAATGTCACAGCCCGTTTTACATGGCCAAAATTGTTTTTTGATCAAGTTTTTAAAGTATATTGTGTTTTTTCTGTCTGTACATCACATATATATGTATGCAGGCATAGCCAGATGTATTTGTGCATTTACTTTTTTGTTTTTAATCTTTATTGTCTATTATCTTTAATCGATGTAGCTAACGTTTTATCATTTAGTTATGCTTAGGGAGGCCGTAATAAATAATATATATTGTGCACTTTATTGCTCAAGCTGCAGTACCTTTGTCTTCACCAACAGAGGGCAGACTGAGCTATTGGTCTCTATGGCATAGGTAGTAAAGCCGGATTATGTATTTATCATGGACTACCACAGTAGTCATTATACTTAGTGTTATAGCTGTCAAAAAAGTGACATCTTAGCATTTAGTTATACATAGGGAGGCCGTAATAAGTAATATATATTCTGCACTTTATTGCTCAAGCTGCAGTACCTTTGTCTTGACCAACAGAGGGCAGACTGAGCTATTGGTCTCTATGGCATAGGTAGTAAAGCCGGATTGTATACTTATCATGGACTACCACAGTAGTCATTATACTTAGTGTTATAGCTGTCAAAAAAGTGACATCTTATCATTTAGTTATACATAGGGAGGCCGTAATAAGTAATATATATTGCGCACTTTATTGCTCAAGCTGCAGTACCTTTGTCTTCACCAACAGAGGGCAGACTGAGCTATTGGTCTCTATGGTATAGGCAGTAAAGCCGGATTATATAGGTATGGTAGTAAGGCCGGATCCTGTATTTATCGTGGACTACCACAGTAGTCATTATACTTAGTGTTATAGCTGTCAAAAAAGTGACAGCTCGTTTTACATGACCAAAAGTGTTTTTTGATCAACTGTTTTAAGTATGTTGTGTTTTTTATGTCTATACATTACATATGTATGTATGCAGGCATAGCCAGGTATATTTCTCCATGTATTTTTTTGTTTTTAATCTTTATTGTCTATTATCTTTAATCGATGTCGCTAACTTTTTAGCATTTAGTTATACTTAAGGAGGCCGTAATGAATGATATATATTGTGCACTTTATTGCTCAAGCTGCAGTACCTATGTCTTCACCAGTGGGGGCAGGCTGACCTAATGCTAAGTATGGGTAGTAAAGCCAGATCCTATACGTATCGTGGACTATCATACTATAGAGATATATATATATTACGGACTTTATTGCTCAAGCTGCAGTACCTACGTCTTCACCAGTGGGGGTAGGCTGACCTAATGCTCAGTATGTGTAGTAAAGCCAGATTCTATACGTATCGTGGACTATCATACTATAGATATATATATTATGGACTTTATCGCTCAAGCTGCAGTACCTTTGTCTTCACCAGTGGGGGCAGGCTGACCTAATGCTCAGTATGGGTAGTAAAGCCAGATCCTATATGTATCATGGACTATCATACTATAGAGATATATATATGTTCCGGACTTTATCGCTCAAGCTGCAGTACCTGTCTTCACCAGTGGGGGCAGGCTAGTAAAGCCAGATCCTATACGTATCATGGACTATCATACTATAGAGATACATATATATTACGGACTTTATTGCTCAAGCTGCAGTACCTATGTCTTCACCAGTGGGGGCAGGCTGACCTAATGCTCAGTATGTGTAGTAAAGCCAGATCCTATACGTATCGTGGACTATCATACTATAGATATATATATTATGGACTTTATCGCTCAAGCTGCAGTACCTATGTCTTCACCAGTGGGGGCAGGCTGACCTAATGCTCAGTATGGGTAGTAAAGCCAGATCCTATACGTATCATGGACTATCATACGATAGAGATATATATATGTTCCGGACTTTATCGCTCAAGCTGCAGTACCTGTCTTCACCAGTGGGGGCAGGCTAGTAAAGCCGGATCATATACTTATCATGGACTATCATACAATAAAGATATATATATATTACAGACTTTATTGCTCAAGCTGCAGTACCTATGTCTTCACCAGTGGGGGCAGGCTGACCTAATGCTCAGTATGGGTAGTAAAGCCAGATCCTATACGTATCATGGACTATCATACTATAGAGATATATATATGTTACGAACTTTATTGCTCAAGCTGCAGTACCTATGTCTTCACCAGTGGGGGCAGGCCGACCTAATGCTCAGTTTGGGTAGGAAAGCCAGATCCTATACGTATCATGGACTATCATACTATAGAGATATATATATATATATTACGGACTATATTGCTCAAGCTGCAGTACCTGTGTCTTCACCAACAGAGGGCAGACTTACCTATTGTTCCCAATGACATAGGTAGTAAAGCCGGATTATATAATTGTGGTAGTAAAGCCGGATCATATACTTATCATGGACTATCATACAATAGAGATATATATATATATTACAGACTTTATTGCTCAAGCTGCAGTACCTATGTCTTCACCAGTGGGGGCAGGCTGACCTAATGCTCAGTATGGGTAGTAAAGCCAGATCCTATACGTATCATGGACTATCATACTATAGAGATATATATATGTTATGGACTTTATCGCTCAAGCTGCAGTACCTATGTCTTCACCAGTGGGGGCAGGCTGATCTAATGCTCAGTATGGGTAGTAAAGCCAGATCCTATACGTATCATGGACTATCATACTATAGAGATATATATATGTTACAGACTTTATCGCTCAAGCTGCAGTACCTATGTCTTCACCAGTGGGGGCAGGCTGACCTAATGCTCACTATGGGTAGTAAAGCCAGATCCTATACGTATCATGGACTATCATACTATAGAGATACATATATATTACGGACTTTATTGCTCAAGCTGCAGTACCTGTGTCTTCACCAACAGAGGGCAGACTTACCTATTGTTCCTTATGACATAGCTAGTAAGGCCGGATTATATACTTATGGTAGTAAAGCTGGATCATATACTTATCATGGACTACCACAGTAGGTATTATACTTAGTGTTTGACCTGTCAAAAAAGTGACAGCTCGTTTTGCATGACCAAAAGTGTTTTTTGATCAACTGTTTTAAGTATGTTGTGTTTTTTATGTCTATACATTACATATGTATGTATGCAGGCATAGCCAGGTATATTTCTCCATGTATTTTTTTGTTTTTAATCTTTATTGTCTATTATCTTTAATCGATGTCGCTAACTTTTTAGCATTTAGTTATACTTAAGGAGGCCGTAATGAATGATATATATTGTGCACTTTATTGCTCAAGCTGCAGTACCTATGTCTTCACCAGTGGGGGCAGGCTGACCTAATGCTAAGTATGGGTAGTAAAGCCAGATCCTATACGTATCGTGGACTATCATACTATAGAGATATATATATATTACGGACTTTATTGCTCAAGCTGCAGTACCTACGTCTTCACCAGTGGGGGTAGGCTGACCTAATGCTCAGTATGTGTAGTAAAGCCAGATTCTATACGTATCGTGGACTATCATACTATAGATATATATATTATGGACTTTATCGCTCAAGCTGCAGTACCTTTGTCTTCACCAGTGGGGGCAGGCTGACCTAATGCTCAGTATGGGTAGTAAAGCCAGATCCTATATGTATCATGGACTATCATACTATAGAGATATATATATGTTCCGGACTTTATCGCTCAAGCTGCAGTACCTGTCTTCACCAGTGGGGGCAGGCTAGTAAAGCCAGATCCTATACGTATCATGGACTATCATACTATAGAGATACATATATATTACGGACTTTATTGCTCAAGCTGCAGTACCTATGTCTTCACCAGTGGGGGCAGGCTGACCTAATGCTCAGTATGTGTAGTAAAGCCAGATCCTATACGTATCGTGGACTATCATACTATAGATATATATATTATGGACTTTATCGCTCAAGCTGCAGTACCTATGTCTTCACCAGTGGGGGCAGGCTGACCTAATGCTCAGTATGGGTAGTAAAGCCAGATCCTATACGTATCATGGACTATCATACGATAGAGATATATATATGTTCCGGACTTTATCGCTCAAGCTGCAGTACCTGTCTTCACCAGTGGGGGCAGGCTAGTAAAGCCAGATCCTATACGTGTCATGGACTATCATACTATAGAGATACATATATATTACGGACTTTATTGCTCAAGCTGCAGTACCTATGTCTTCACCAGTGGGGGCAGGCTGACCTAATGCTCAGTATGTGTAGTAAAGCCAGATCCTATACGTATCGTGGACTATCATACTATAGATATATATATTATGGACTTTATCGCTCAAGCTGCAGTACCTATGTCTTCACCAGTGGGGGCAGGCTGACCTAATGCTCAGTATGGGTAGTAAAGCCAGATCCTATACGTATCATGGACTATCATACGATAGAGATATATATATGTTCCGGACTTTATCGCTCAAGCTGCAGTACCTGTCTTCACCAGTGGGGGCACGCTAGTAAAGCCAGATCCTATACGTATCATGGACTATCATACTATAAAGATACATATATATTACGGACTTTATTGCTCAAGCTGCAGTACCTATGTCTTCACCAGTGGGGGCAGGCTGACCTAATGCTCAGTATGGGTAGTAAAGCCAGATCCTATACGTATCGTGGACTATCATACTATAGAGATATATATATGTTCCGGACTTTATCGCTCAAGCTGCAGTACCTGTCTTCACCAGTGGGGGCAGGCTAGTAAAGCCAGATCCTATACGTATCATGGACTATCATACTATAGAGATATATATATATTACGGACTTTATTGCTCAAGCTGCAGTACCTGTGTTTTCACCAATAGGGGCAGGCTGGGCAGGGGCACATCTCATAGATATTACGTACTGTCTCATTATGGACTCTAAAGCCGCATCCCCTATATAGGCATTACGGACTACCTCATTCTAGGTTCACAGGCCTGATGGCTGACTAGGCCTCAAACAAACATGAGGGGGCGTCACAGCAGAGCCCTACGAGCTAGGGCTCTGAAATTTGGCGTGCTCATACTAGATATAAGTATGAATTAACTTGCCAAGTTTCAAGAATGCAGCACATACAGAACAAGTTTGGGGGCCATGTAGGTTTACATTTTAATTATCTTTTAAACGCTAAAGTGGCGGGTAACCTGAGGGGGTCCTGCAGCTGAACCGTGCAGGCTAGGGGCTTGAAATTTCACACAGATAAACTAGTTGCAGGTATGAATGAGTGTGCCAAGTTTCATTAGCGCAGCACTTACCACTGAGCTGCAGTGGGCTTTAGAGTTTGCCAAGTTAGGCAATGTTAAGTCAATGGAGACATTAAAAACTAGGCCTCAAACGAAGCTGACCGGCCGCTACGGCCGAACCGTACGAGCTAGGGCTCTGAAATTCGGCGTGCTCATACTAGATATAAGTTTGAATTAAGGTTCCAAGTTTCAAGAATGCAGCTCGTACAGAACACGTTTGGGGGCCATGTAGGTTTACATTTTAAATCCCTTTGAAGCGCTAAAGTGGCGGGTAACCTGAGGGGGTCCTGCAGCTGAACCGTGTGGGCTAGGGGCTTGAAATTTCACACAGATAAACTACTTACTGGTATGAATAAGTGTGCCAAGTTTCATTAGCGCAGCCCTTACCACTGAGCCGCAGTGGACCTTTAAATTTGCTAACATAGGCAATGTTAAGTCAATGGAGACATTAAAAACTAGGCCTCAAACGAAGCTGACCGGCCGCTACGGCCGAACCGTACGAGCTAGGGCTCTGAAATTCGGCGTGCTCATACTCGATATAAGTATGAATTGACGTGCCAAGTTTCAAGAAAGCAGCACATACATAACACGTTTGGGGGCCTTGTAGGTTTACATTTAAATCCCTTTTAGGCGCTCAAGCCGCATCCCCTATATAGGCATTACGGACTACCTCATTCTAGGTTCACAGGCCTGAGGGCTGACTAGGCCTCAAACACACATGAGGGGGCGTCGCGGCAGAGCCCTACGAGCTAGGGGTCTGAAATTCGGCACGCGTGAACTGGACGTGTGTCCGGACGAGCGTGCTGAGTTTCAAGAGTGCAGCTGTTAAACAACACGTTTGAATCGACCCTCAGATTCAGCGAGGTCGGCAATGTTAAGTGAATGGAGGCACCGCGCATGTCATTTGACGTGTAGGAGAGGCCTAGGAAGACGATTCAAAGTGTTCCTGAAACTACACAGTCTGCTCTTTAAATCACCCAATACATGTCCATTAAAATTATGCCTTCTTAATTAGATTCTAACAGGTTTTAAATCTGAGAGGCTGCATCTCTTCGACTAGGCCTCAAACTACCTTCAGGGGGTGTCACGGCACGGCCGTAGGAGCTAGGGGTCTGAAATTTGGCAGGCGTAAACTAGATATGTCTCTGGACAAGTGTGCCAAGTTTCATGACTGAAGATATGACAGAACTGTTTTTATTGGCCCTCAAAGTCAGTGAGGTCGCCAATGTTAAGTGAATGGAGGCACCCCACCTGTCATTTGACAGGCCATAACTCCATGTAGGACTGGCCTAGGAAGATGGTTCAAAGTGTTCCTGAAACTAGACCGTCTGCTCTGTAAATCACCCATAACATGTCTGTGACGATTATGCTTCTTTAATTGATCAATTTAGCTTTCAAATCGGAGGAGCATATTTTGACTGCGATTTCCTCTGTCTGGCCAAAAAATGCCTGTGTGTGCCTAGACCCGCAACCCCATACTGAAAGCTTGCTGCAGCCGAGAGGGGCCTCTCTTGGAAATCAGCTCATAACTGCAGTTCCCTTTGAGCTAGAGGACTGAAATTTGGGACAATGATAGGGGAGGGTGGTCTGCACCAGTGACCAAAATTTGGGGGGTCTATGCCACACGGGATGGTTTTTATTAACCCTTTAGTGTCTGGTGGTCTCACGGCCGGCCCGTGTGAGCTAGAAGTCTGAAATTTGGCACGGTGGAGCAAGGCAAATTGGGAAATCACGTACTGAACTTTCACGAGCGCAGCCCTCACCAAAGGCCCGCAAATCACACGAAGGCACCTGCACCCTCAGCCGTGTGATAGAGACGGCTGGATTTTCTCCTGCATACACTAGGGACATGGACAAACACACCTGTAAAGTTTCATGCATGTACACCTCATAGAAGAGTTTTTATTGGCCCTCAAAGTCAGTGAGGTCGCCAATGTTAAGTGAATGGAGGCACCCCACCTGTCATTTGACAGGCCATAACTCTGTGTAGCAGTGACCTAGGAAGTCCGTTCAAAGTCTTCCTGAAACTAGACAGTATGCTCTTTAAATCACCCGATACATGTCTGTTACGATTATGCCTCCTTAATTTGATTACAGCCTGTCTTTTTATGGTGAGCGGCCGCATTTCTTCCGAATAGGCCTCAAACTGACCTAGAGGGGGGGTCACGGCCCACCCATACGAGCCAGCGGTCTGAAATTCGGCACGCACGTACTACGTATTTGTATGAACCAAAGTCCCGAGTTTCGTGAGCGCAGCTCTTAGAGAACATGTCTGCTGGACCTGTGAACTTACGTTTTAATAGGCCTTTAAGGGGAAAAGGGGCAAGGTCACTTGAGGGGGTCTTTTGGCTGAACCCTGTGACCTAGGGGGCTGAAATTTGGTGAGGAGATGCGCGACACATACCCAGTGAAGTGTTTACAGTATCATAGGTGCAGACCTGACAGAAGTAAAGTTATTCACTTCCAAAGAAAAAAGTGATTTCAGGCATAGGGATTACGGATACGGTAACTGGGAATATTAACGGTCACTGAGAGTGGCAGCTGGCGGTTGCCTAGGCAACGGCACGTCTCTCAGCGCAAATCGATACAAAAAAGTAACACTCTGTGGAGAGAGGGTGTGGCGCTGCAAGTAATATGCTGCCTTAGTGTAGGCTTGACAGAAACAGCCTGGTAAACTTTAAAACGTCACAAGTCCACAGAGGAGAAAGCTAAGTGGACGATTCAAAAATTCATGTCAAAGCACACATGCTCCACATTAAAATCAAATATTGTTTTACTTTCAAAATATAATTATTTTAAGCATAGGGATTTCGGATTCCCTTAGTCTGAATGTCATTGGTCACTGAGATCAGCAGGTCACCGTTGTCTAGGCAACACAGATAAACTAGATGGATGAATAAATCAGTGTGCCGATACCTGTGTCTTCACCAATAGGGGCAGGCTGGGCAGGGGCACATCTCATAGATAGGTATTACGGACTGTCTCATTATGGACTCTTAAGCCGCATCCCCTATATAGGCATTACGGACTACCTCATTCTAGGTTCACAGGCCTGATGGCTGACTAGGCCTCAAACAAGCATGAGGGGGCGTCACAGCAGAGCCCTACGAGCTAGGGCTCTGAAATTCGGCGTGCACATACTAGATATGAGTATCAATTAACCTGCCATGTTTCAAGAATGCAGCAGTCACAGAACATGTGTGGGGGCCATGTAGGTTTACATTTTAAATCCCTTTTAAGCGCTAAAGTGGCAGGTAACCTGAGGGGGTCCGGCAGCTGAACCGTGTGAGCTAGGGGCTTGAAATTTCACACAGATAAACTAGTTACAGGTATGAATAAGTGTGCCAAGTTTCATTAGCGCAGCTCTTACCACTCAGCCGCAGTGGGCTTTAGAGTTTGCTAACTTAGGCAATATATGCCAATGGGAAGAAATCAGACTAGGCCTCAAACGAAGCTGACCGGCCGCTACGGCCGAACCGTACGAGCTAGGGCTCTGAAATTCGGCGTGCTCATACTAGATACAAGTATGAATTGACGTGCCAAGTTTCAAGAAAGCAGCACATACAGAACAAGTTTGGGGGGCCATGTAGTTTTACATTTTAATTAGCTTTTAAGCGCTAATGTGGCGGGTAACCTGAGGGGGTCCTGCAGCTGAACCGTGTGGGCTAGGGGCTTGAGATTTCACACAGATAAACTAGTTGCATGTATGAATAAGTGTGCCAAGTTTCATTAGCACAGCTCTTACCACTCAGCCGCAGTGGGCTTTAGAGTTTGCCAAGTTAGGCAATGCAAGCGAATGGAGACATTAAAAACTAGGCCTCAAACGAAGCTGACCGGCCGCTACGGCCGAACCGTACGAGCTAGGGCTCTGAAATTCGGCGTGCTCATACTAGATACAAGTATGAATTGACGTGCCAAGTTTCAAGAAAGCAGCACATACAGGACAAGTTTGCGGGCCATGTAGGTATACATTTTAAATCGCTTTTAAGCGCTAAAGTGGCGGGTAACCTGAGGGGGTCCTGCAGCTGAACCGTGTGGGCTAGGGGCTTGAAATTTCACACAGATAAACTACTTACTGGTATGAATAAGTGTGCCAAGTTTCATTAGCGCAGCCCTTACCACTGAGCCGCAGTGGACCTTTAAATTTGCTAACATAGGCAATGTTAAGTCAATGGAGACATTAAAAACTAGGCCTCAAACGAAGCTGACCGGCCGCTACGGCCGAACCGTACGAGCTAGGGCTCTGAAATTCGGCGTGCTCATACTCGATATAAGTATGAATTGACCTGCCAAGTTTCAAGAAAGCAGCACATACATAACACGTTTGGGGGCCATGTACGTTTACATTTAAATCCCTTTTAGGCGCTCAAGCCGCATCCCCTATATAGGCATTACGGACTACCTCATTCTAGGTTCACAGGCCTGAGGGCTGACTAGGCCTCAAACAAACATGAGGGGGCGTCACGACGGAGCCCTACGAGCTAGGATTCTGAAATTCGGCACGCGTAAACTCGACGTGCGTCCGGACAAGCGTGCCGAGTTTCCAGAACGCAGCTCTTACAGAACAGTTTTAATCGACCCTCAGATTCAGCGAGGTCGGCAATGTTAAGTGAATGGAGGCACCGCGTATGTCATTTGAAGTGTAGGAGTGGCCTAGGAAGATGATTCAAAATGTTCCTGAGACTAGACAGTCTGCTCTTTAAATCACCCAATACATGTCCATTAAAATTATGCCTTCTTAATTAGATTCTAACAGGCTTTAAATGTGAGAGGCTGCATCTCTTTGACTAGGCCTCAAACTACCTTCAGGGGGCGCCACGGCGCAGCCGTATGAGCTAGGGGCCTGAGATTTGGCACGCATAAACTAGATATGTCTCTGGACAAGTGTGCCAAGTTGCATGACTCTAGATATGACAGAACAGTTTTTATTGGCCCTCAAAGTCAGTGAGGTCGCCAATGTTAAGTGAATGGAGGCACCCCACCTGTCATTTGACAGGCCATAACTCCATGTAGGAGTGGCCTAGGAAGATGGTTCAAAGTGTTCCTGAAACTAGACCGTCTGCTCTGTAAATCACCCATAACATGTCTGTGACGATTATGCTTCTTTAATTGATTAATTTAGCTTTGAAATCGGAGGAGCATATTTTGACTGCGATTTCCTCTGTCTGGCCAAAAAATGCCTGTGTGTGCCTAGACCCACAACCCCATACTGAAAGCTTGCTGCAGCCGAGAGGGGCCTCTCTTGGAAATCAGCTCATAACTGCAGTTCCCTTTGAGCTAGAGGACTGAAATTTGGGACAATGATAGGGGAGGGTGGTCTGCACCAGTGACCAAAATTTGGGGGGTCTATGCCACACGGGATGGTTTTTATTAACCCTTTAGTGTCTGGTGGTCTCACGGCCGGCCCGTGTGAGCTAGAAGTCTGAAATTTGGCACGGTGGAGCAAGGCAAATTGGGAAATCACGTACTGAACTTTTACGAGCGCAGCCCTCACCAAAGGCCCGCAAATCACACGAAGGCACCTGCACCCTCAGCCGTGTGATAGAGACGGCTGGATTTTCTCCTGCATACACTAGGGACATGGACAAACACACCTGTAAAGTTTCATGCATGTACACCTCATAGAAGAGTTTTTATTGGCCCTCAAAGTCAGTGAGGTCGCCAATGTTAAGTGAATGGAGGCACCCCACCTGTCATTTGACAGGCCATAACTCTGTGTAGCAGTGACCTAGGAAGACCGTTCAAAGTGTTCCTGAAACTAGACAGTATGCTCTTTAAATCACCCGATACATGTCTGTTACGATTATGCCTCCTTAATTTGATTACAGCCTGTCTTTTTATGGTGAGCGGCCGCATTTCTTCCGAATAGGCCTCAAACTGACCTAGAGGGGGGGTCACGGCCCATCCATACGAGCCAGCGGTCTGAAATTCGGCACGCACGTACTACGTATTTGTATGAACCAAAGTCCCGAGTTTCGTGAGCGCAGCTCTTAGAGAACATGTCTGCTGGACCTGTGAACTTACGTTTTAATAGGCCTTTAAGGGGAAAAGGGGCAAGGTCACTTGAGGGGGTCTTTTGGCTGAACCCTGTGACCTAGGGGGCTGAAATTTGGTGAGGAGATGCGCGACACATACCCAGTGAAGTGTTTACAGTATCATAGGTGCAGACCTGACAGAAGTAAAGTTATTCACTTCCAAAGAAAAAAGTGATTTCAGGCATAGGGATTACGGATACGGTAACTGGGAATATTAACGGTCACTGAGAGTGGCAGCTGGCGGTTGCCTAGGCAACGGCACGTCTCAGCGCAAATCGATACAAAAAAGTAACACTCTGTGGAGAGAGGGTGTGGCGCTGCAAGTAATATGCTGCCTTAGTGTAGGCTTGACAGAAACAGCCTGGTAAACTTTAAAACGTCACAAGTCCACAGAGGAGAAAGCTAAGTGGACGATTCAAAAATTCATGTCAAAGCACACATGCTCCACATTACAATCAAATATTGTTTTACTTTCAAAATATAATTATTTTAAGCATAGGGATTTCGGATTCCCTTAGTCTGAATGTCATTGGTCACTGAGATCAGCAGGTCACCGTTGTCAAGGCAACACAGATAAACTAGATGGACGAATAAATCAGTGTGCCGATACCTGTGTCTTCACCAATAGGGGCAGGCTGGGCAGAGGCACATCTCATAGATAGGTATTACGGACTGTCTCATTATGGACTCTAAAGCCGCATCCCCTATATAGGCATTACGGACTACCTCATTCTAGGTTCACAGGCCTGATGGCTGACTAGGCCTCAAACAAACATGAGGGGGCGTCACAGCAGAGCCCTACGAGCTAGGGCTCTGAAATTCGGCGTGCACATACTAGATATGAGTATCAATTAACCTGCCATGTTTCAAGAATGCAGCAGTCACAGAACATGTGTGGGGGCCATGTAGGTTTACATTTTAAATCCCTTTTAAGCGCTAAAGTGGCAGGTAACCTGAGGGGGTCCGGCAGCTGAACCGTGTGAGCTAGGGGCTTGAAATTTCACACAGATAAACTAGTTACAGGTATGAATAAGTGTGCCAAGTTTCATTAGCGCAGCTCTTACCACTCAGCCGCAGTGGGCTTTAGAGTTTGCTAACTTAGGCAATATATGCCAATGGGAAGAAATCAGACTAGGCCTCAAACGAAGCTGACCGGCCGCTACGGCCGAACCGTACGAGCTAGGGCTCTGAAATTCGGCGTGCTCATACTAGATACAAGTATGAATTGACGTGCCAAGTTTCAAGAAAGCAGCACATACAGAACAAGTTTGGGGGGCCATGTAGTTTTACATTTTAATTAGCTTTTAAGCGCTAATGTGGCGGGTAACCTGAGGGGGTCCTGCAGCTGAACCGTGTGGGCTAGGGGCTTGAGATTTCACACAGATAAACTAGTTGCATGTATGAATAAGTGTGCCAAGTTTCATTAGCACAGCTCTTACCACTCAGCCGCAGTGGGCTTTAGAGTTTGCCAAGTTAGGCAATGCAAGCGAATGGAGACATTAAAAACTAGGCCTCAAACGAAGCTGACCGGCCGCTACGGCCGAACCGTACGAGCTAGGGCTCTGAAATTCGGCGTGCTCATACTAGATACAAGTATGAATTGACGTGCCAAGTTTCAAGAAAGCAGCACATACAGGACAAGTTTGCGGGCCATGTAGGTATACATTTTAAATCGCTTTTAAGCGCTAAAGTGGCGGGTAACCTGAGGGGGTCCTGCAGCTGAACCGTGTGGGCTAGGGGCTTGAAATTTCACACAGATAAACTACTTACTGGTATGAATAAGTGTGCCAAGTTTCATTAGCGCAGCCCTTACCACTGAGCCGCAGTGGACCTTTAAATTTGCTAACATAGGCAATGTTAAGTCAATGGAGACATTAAAAACTAGGCCTCAAACGAAGCTGACCGGCCGCTACGGCCTAACCGTACGCGCTAGGGCTCTGAAATTCGGCGTGCTCATACTCGATATAAGTATGAATTGACCTGCCAAGTTTCAAGAAAGCAGCACATACATAACACGTTTGGGGGCCATGTACGTTTACATTTAAATCCCTTTTAGGCGCTCAAGCCGCATCCCCTATATAGGCATTACGGACTACCTCATTCTAGGTTCACAGGCCTGAGGGCTGACTAGGCCTCAAACAAACATGAGGGGGCGTCACGACGGAGCCCTACGAGCTAGGATTCTGAAATTCGGCACGCGTAAACTCGACGTGCGTCCGGACAAGCGTGCCGAGTTTCCAGAACGCAGCTCTTACAGAACAGTTTTAATCGACCCTCAGATTCAGCGAGGTCGGCAATGTTAAGTGAATGGAGGCACCGCGTATGTCATTTGAAGTGTAGGAGTGGCCTAGGAAGATGATTCAAAATGTTCCTGAGACTAGACAGTCTGCTCTTTAAATCACCCAATACATGTCCATTAAAATTATGCCTTCTTAATTAGATTCTAACAGGCTTTAAATGTGAGAGGCTGCATCTCTTTGACTAGGCCTCAAACTACCTTCAGGGGGCGCCACGGCGCAGCCGTATGAGCTAGGGGCCTGAGATTTGGCACGCATAAACTAGATATGTCTCTGGACAAGTGTGCCAAGTTTCATGACTCTAGATATGACAGAACAGTTTTTATTGGCCCTCAAAGTCAGTGAGGTCGCCAATGTTAAGTGAATGGAGGCACCCCACCTGTCATTTGACAGGCCATAACTCCATGTAGGAGTGGCCTAGGAAGATGGTTCAAAGTGTTCCTGAAACTAGACCGTCTGCTCTGTAAATCACCCATAACATGTCTGTGACGATTATGCTTCTTTAATTGATTAATTTAGCTTTGAAATCGGAGGAGCATATTTTGACTGCGATTTCCTCTGTCTGGCCAAAAAATGCCTGTGTGTGCCTAGACCCACAACCCCATACTGAAAGCTTGCTGCAGCCGAGAGGGGCCTCTCTTGGAAATCAGCTCATAACTGCAGTTCCCTTTGAGCTAGAGGACTGAAATTTGGGACAATGATAGGGGAGGGTGGTCTGCACCAGTGACCAAAATTTGGGGGGTCTATGCCACACGGGATGGTTTTTATTAACCCTTTAGTGTCTGGTGGTCTCACGGCCGGCCCGTGTGAGCTAGAAGTCTGAAATTTGGCACGGTGGAGCAAGGCAAATTGGGAAATCACGTACTGAACTTTTACGAGCGCAGCCCTCACCAAAGGCCCGCAAATCACACGAAGGCACCTGCACCCTCAGCCGTGTGATAGAGACGGCTGGATTTTCTCCTGCATACACTAGGGACATGGACAAACACACCTGTAAAGTTTCATGCATGTACACCTCATAGAAGAGTTTTTATTGGCCCTCAAAGTCAGTGAGGTCGCCAATGTTAAGTGAATGGAGGCACCCCACCTGTCATTTGACAGGCCATAACTCTGTGTAGCAGTGACCTAGGAAGACCGTTCAAAGTCTTCCTGAAACTAGACAGTATGCTCTTTAAATCACCCGATACATGTCTGTTACGATTATGCCTCCTTAATTTGATTACAGCCTGTCTTTTTATGGTGAGCGGCCGCATTTCTTCCGAATAGGCCTCAAACTGACCTAGAGGGGGGGTCACGGCCCATCCATACGAGCCAGCGGTCTGAAATTCGGCACGCACGTACTACGTATTTGTATGAACCAAAGTCCCGAGTTTCGTGAGCGCAGCTCTTAGAGAACATGTCTGCTGGACCTGTGAACTTACGTTTTAATAGGCCTTTAAGGGGAAAAGGGGCAAGGTCACTTGAGGGGGTCTTTTGGCTGAACCCTGTGACCTAGGGGGCTGAAATTTGGTGAGGAG
The DNA here is from genome assembly GCF_048594095.1 of Paramormyrops kingsleyae. Classification (NCBI taxonomy): domain Eukaryota; kingdom Metazoa; phylum Chordata; class Actinopteri; order Osteoglossiformes; family Mormyridae; genus Paramormyrops; species Paramormyrops kingsleyae. Next base: position 2,266,495 of record NW_027325964.1, on the reverse strand, counting down.
ATGCGCGACACATACCCAGTGAAGTGTTTACAGTATCATAGGTGCAGACCTGACAGAAGTAAAGTTATTCACTTCCAAAGAAAAAAGTGATTTCAGGCATAGGGATTACGGATACGGTAACTGGGAATATTAACGGTCACTGAGAGTGGCAGCTGGCGGTTGCCTAGGCAACGGCACGTCTCAGCGCAAATCGATACAAAAAAGTAACACTCTGTGGAGAGAGGGTGTGGCGCTGCAAGTAATATGCTGCCTTAGTGTAGGCTTGACAGAAACAGCCTGGTAAACTTTAAAACGTCACAAGTCCACAGAGGAGAAAGCTAAGTGGACTATTCAAAAATTCATGTCAAAGCACACATGCTCCACATTACAATCAAATATTGTTTTACTTTCAAAATATAATTATTTTAAGCATAGGGATTTCGGATTCCCTTAGTCTGAATGTCATTGGTCACTGAGATCAGCAGGTCACCGTTGTCAAGGCAACACAGATAAACTAGATGGACGAATAAATCAGTGTGCCGATACCTGTGTCTTCACCAATAGGGGCAGGCTGGGCAGAGGCACATCTCATAGATAGGTATTACGGACTGTCTCATTATGGACTCTAAAGCCGCATCCCCTATATAGGCATTACGGACTACCTCATTCTAGGTTCACAGGCCTGATGGCTGACTAGGCCTCAAACAAACATGAGGGGGCGTCACAGCAGAGCCCTACGAGCTAGGGCTCTGAAATTCGGCGTGCACATACTAGATATGAGTATCAAT